>NC_090754.1:79959284-79961784 GCF_036898095.1 Palaemon carinicauda
TTTTCCTCTGTTTTCTACTAACTAATATTTGGAATCCTTATCCTGTTTCTGTTTCCCTTGTTCTTCCTCTTTTATATTTTTTAAGATACATGCAAAAAGTGTATGAGCCTTCGTGGGCATTTTTGAAGCATGGTTTTCTATTGCATAATTTTTATATGATTTAAGATGTGTTGCGTTTCTAAATGAAACTTATAAATATCATCATTAATCTACTAAATTCCTTTATGTCATGAATTAAATATTGTATTATATAATGGTTAGCTTTTTAATATCCGTTGTATGTTGGACAAAATATTTCTATATCATTCTTATGTACCGATGTGTGATTTGTATGTTATTTTGTCAATAAAATCTAAATCTAAATCTATTTGTCTTGCACGAATTTTTCATACTTTCTTTTCCATAAAGTACATGACCAATTAAAGCCAAACTTAGTCACAAAACATCCTTTGGAAAAGGGGATTGTTCAAAGAAGGGTTACCACCCTTTCAAGGACAGAGAAAATATGGTGGGATCCTTTGATAACCGTTTCTCCCGGACTACTGGGGCAGAAATAACAAAGGTTACGTGATCAGCTGGGCTCATAACCTTTGAACAAAAATAAGGGTTACTCTGATGAATTTCCCTCTGAAGTTTCTTCGGGTTTTAATTAAACTAAGAGCTATATTTTAAGTAATTTGAACTTTTCCAAGGACTTATACTGAACTTTGCTAGTGGGATGCAACGGCACTTATTATTATTATTATTATTATTGTTATTATTATTATTATTATTATTATTATTATTATTATTATTATTATTATCATCATCATCATCACAAGCGGTTGCCTCACAAGTACTTTCTATCAAGTCACCACTTTCTTCCCCAACATAAATAAAACCGAAATTTATCCTCTACCTGGATCAGTGTGACCTCGCTGTAACGTATTCCTGATTCTGGCCTTGGGAATAACTCAAATGGCTTCTTTCATGAAAAAAGAACTTGTGGCGGATTAAAAGGATACTTCAACATTGCATGTATAAAGAGAAAATTAAAGGCAGAGAGAAATATGATATATGCTTCAAATAGATAAGAGAGAAGGAGACAGACATAGATAATGAATAAAAATCTAAGAGAAGGTGAAATCAAAACGACAGATGAGTAAAGATAAAGAAGAAGCGGACAGAGAAAACAAACAATCAGAGAGAGAGAGAGAGAGAGAGAGAGAGAGAGAGAGAGAGAGAGAGAGAGAGAGAGAGAGATTATTTGATTTTAAGTTTTCAGGCATCCTGACATCGAAGGTCATTGAAGCCTATATCGTTTACTATAAGTAATGAATAAAAGAATATTCAATTAAAACCATGAAAGCAAATATGTCATTACAAAAGTTAAATAGGCTAACGACACCCCCCATCAGACCTACCCTCTCTCGGTATATAAAAGGTGTGTGTGGTGGTGGTGTTCAAAGTTATTTCAGAAGAGCTGCTTCTGAAATAAATCTGAGAGAGAGAGAGAGAGAGAGAGAGAGAGAGAGAGAGAGAGAGAGAGAGAGAGATTGGAAGTAAACTGTTGCATTATTGATACAAAGCTCGATATTGAAACTCGTGAAGGAGGAGAAAGGAGTAGGAGCGGAACTATAAGCAAGAATATTGACGGATCTTAACCATGTCATGCGGTATAACATCGATTGGAGGTATTAAGAGAGTAGCTGTTGCTTTTTATAGTAACTTCGTAAATCTCCATTCAGTTCGTGAATTTTACTTGCTTATTTCTGTGAAAGCAATAGTTATAAAGTTTCTTCATGGCTAAGTGCATGAAAGCAACTTTATAAAATACCATGGGTTTGGATCCCGATCACAGTAGAACTCTTTTTAACTTCATTTGGGTACAAAAACAGTGAGCTTAATATCAAAAGGTCGTGTGTGTGGCCTATTTCAAAATTTGATATTTGTTTACAAGCCCATGCTTTCCATATACTGCCATATTACGCATAGCTATTGTTTTCCTCTATTGCTTTTTCATAATTTAAAACAATTCGCCACATGGGGAAAAAAAAAGTTAAAATTATAAAAAGCTATAGAATTATATAAAAAAAAAAATAGCTTGGTTTCCTCACTAAACGATATGGAACTGACATCGTCAACATAGTCGACCAAACCAGATTGACTCTGGACCAAAAAATCAAGTTCGTGATGCCAGCGTACATTTGATATACCGTATATTCAAAATATATACTAAATTAAAATTGGAGTAATTACTCAAAGGTGTCACTATTTGTGATTTGTATATTTTATGGACACGTGATTAATTACTCTATTTTTAATTTATTATATATTTTGAATATAAATCAAATGAACGGTGGCATCACGAACTTCTGATTTGGTTGACTATGTTGACAATGTCAGTTGAACATTTTGCTTGACTGTGACCCTGACCTTTGAACGTGACCTTCCAAAACTTAATCATTATTAGCTTTTTTACATAACAATTAATCCCTGCAAGTTTCATTACTCTAGGATT
>NC_090754.1:79966784-79971784 GCF_036898095.1 Palaemon carinicauda
AGAATAGAGTAGCAAATCATAAATAAAAGTAATGCATATCATAAGAGAATACTTTAAGAGAGAAAGTGCTGTATAGAAGAGTATAAGCAAAGAGAAAGTTTGCGAGCAGAGCAACTAGATCCGAGAATAGAAACGTGCAAATAGTAAATTACTGTCTAAGGTAATAATAACTTGGGTCAATTAAGTGAAAATTTGGAGGATATCAAATATCAAGTAAGGAAAAGAGGCAAAGTTAATACAAATACAAAGCTAATAATAATAATAATAATAATAATAATAATAATAATAATAATAATAATAATAATAATAATAACAATAATAATAATAATAATAATAATACTATTGGTGGTGATGGTGATGATGATGATGATCAGTATTATTATTTGCTAAGCTACAACCCAAGTTGGAAAAGCAGGATGCTATTACCCCAATGGCCCCAATCAGGGAAAATAGCCCAGTGAGGACATAATTAACTATATTTGCTATATGAGAAGTAATGAATAATGAACATGAATGAAGAAGCAAAGGAAATACAGGAGACTAAAAAATGATAGAGACAAAATAATAGGTACAGTGAAATTTTGAGTGAGATAATAAGCAAGAAAGATTGGCAAGGAGGAGAGCTGTTTGGACCTAGATGAATAATAGGATGAGCTTATCCATTGTTCAAGTAACAGTTATATGATGGATTTGAAAGTAAGGGGAAAGAATTGTACATGAATTCCATAAAGGTATCAGAGGCTTTTGATAGAAAAGCCTACATGGCTGAGGACAATGAATCGTGAAGTAGATGATGAATGGAGACATAGGGATTTAGAAGCTCAAGATGGAGACGACTGGCGAAATCTAACTACCCCCCTTTGCGTTAATAGGCGTAATAAGAGATGATGATGATGAAGATGATGATGATGATGATATATATATATATATATATATATATATATATATATATATATATATATATATATATATATATATGCCATATATTATGCTCCTAATATATGGATTTTCTCTACCTCGGGATCAAAGACCAGAGGGGATTATTGTATGTATGTATGTATGTATGTATGTATGTATGTATGTATGTATGTATGTATGTATGTATATATATATATATATATATATATATATATATATATACATACATATATATATATATATATACATATATATATATATATACATATATATATATATATATATATATATATATATATTATATATATATATATATATATATATGAGAGAGAGAGAGAGAGAGAGAGAGAGAGAGAGAGAGAGAGAGAGAGAGAGAGAGAGACTAAGTGTATAAAGCGTTGAGGATACATGATATAAAAAATAAACGGAGAAAAAAAAAACAAGTTTTCTTGATGGGAGAGGAATAAGTGTTGCAATATGTACACAGGCGTGGGATTGCTTTGGTATAAAAGAGGCTCTGAGACAAGGTTGTCCTATCGTCTCAAGGCTTTACTTTCTTATAAAGGGAGAAATACAGATTATATTTTTAGACGAAATATTGCTAATTCCGGATAGCGAAGATATTGCAAACACTATTGTGAAAGATGGGAAGCGTCGAAAAAAATAATGCTGAATAATTTACGAGAACAAATAAATCCTTTTGATGGATCAGTTAAAATTATTATCAAGTTAATTGGCGCTAAATTTAATTAAGTATTGTAAGATGAACGAACAGACGAGTCACAGATTTTGTATATAAGGAAGGTAGCAGGGTCTGTGCAAAAGATTGGGAACAAACGTATGAGTGCGTAAGAAAATCACGGTAAATATATGAAGAGATTACTATATTAACCAACTCTCCTTTCTAGAGCTAAATGGTAATGTTACCAAATAAAAAAGGCTTAATATTGTTAGAATTAATCGATTACTTTGTAAATGTTGCATAAGAATATATTAAAAAAAAATCGTAAGATGATAGGAGCGTTCGTTTTGTTTTGGTCATGTTTTCGGTCATGTGGAGAGAATGGAAGTTCACATTATCTAGCAAACAATAGATCACCTGCAGGAAAAGCGATTAATGCAATGCATGTAAGAAGTTCGACTGGATGCTGATGAGTCTTCAGTGTAGTTGAAAATAAAAACAGAAAATACTGTTCATGGTTACTTATAAGTAGGCATTTATTATTGACAGTCTCTCTCTCTCTCTCTCTCTCTCTCTCTCTCTCTCTCTCTCTCTCTCTCTCTCTCTCTCTCTCTCTCTCTCTCTCTCGAAATAGCCCCATCGAAATATATGCATGTGTGTTACGAAGAGAATGGAAGGAAGCTGGTTTTATGCAATCATTGTTTATGTTTACCAATTACCTCTGTAAAATATAACTTGACATTTCATTCACACAAATTACATTACAACACGGCATGAAGTCAAGAAATTTCATCCCAAAATATACAAAAACGTCTACAGACTACGTTAACTAGAAAAGCACTTAGAGTGCAGACCACCGCTACGCCAGTTTATTCAGGTTGTCCTTTTGCTCGACCTTGACCTTTGACGCAGGGCTTTCAAAATTGAATAACTCCCACCTCTCAACATAAAATTAATCCCTGATAGTTTCACTACTCTATGAGTAAAATTTTGGCCAGGAAGTGGTTCACAAACAAACAGACAAACGAACAAACAGATGCGAAAAATAACATCCTACCAACTTCGTTGGCGGAGGTAATAAATCCCTTACTATAAATACTAAAGATCACGTCAAATCAAAAATACATACTAGTTTAGAATGAGGTATAGTACAGTATAGTTCAGTACAATACAGTACAGAACACTATTAATAGCACTGTGAAAAAAGCCAATTTGCTCAAAATGCACTTGAAGGTTGTTGCCCAATGTCATATTAAATTCGTATGATTCAGGCTAATCTCTGTAAGAGGACACGCCTTCGCCTAAGTGCGGAACCCAAGACAAAACGGGTTTCAGCGGCATTATGGTCTCAATATCTCAAAATATTTCTTCTCTATATCACGAATATGCCAATAAAAACACGATAACCATCGAAGAGCTCAGATCCGAACGCGTATATACAAAAGCTAAAAATGGCGTTTCTAAACGTCAGCTTTTCCTCAAAGCCGATGTTATATTTGAGGTGTATAAATACGAAATTAACTTGAGTAGAAACTTGTGCCTAAAAGTCCCAGGAAGTATGTTTGACGTGACGTGAAAAACCGGGAATAAGTGAATCTGCGTGTCCACGGCTCGGGTAAATTTCATTCATGTTTTCTTTTTCTTTTTTTTTCAGTACAAGCCACCTGCTTTCTTATTTCACAAGAAAGGGCTTTATTCTTTGTGAATTTGAAAATGCGTTCTGGGAGTACATTTCTCAGTAACAGATAAGTAGGTCAATGATGAATGAGGAACTGATATGCCGATGGAATAATAATAATAATAATAATAATAATAATAATAATTATAATAATAATAATAATAATAATGACAAATATCATTCATACAAAACAAATATAAACTGTTTCTGTAATTACAAAATTAGTGAAGGGCCGAGCAGTAATCAACTAATGATAAACGAAAGGAGAAATTATTCACTTCTAACAATACCATAACGATAGTCAAAATAAAAGTGAAGGAATGAAACTTGAGCAATTGATAAAGACGAGAGAGAGAGAGAGAGAGAGAGAGAGAGAGAGAGAGAGAGAGAGAGAGAGAGAGAGAGAGAGAGAGAGGTAGCAAGTCACCGTCACAGAGAGCAGGCACCAGGTGTGGAGAGTAGTTCTCCACTAATACCTTTTAAGGCAATTCTTGCTCCGTGAATAAAGGGGGGAAGGGAGATCTTTTATTCATGGAACGCACGAGAGACCAACATACGAGTCATCAAAGCACGGACATGAGAAACAAACAAAGGAAGGAAGAAGGCTAAGGGGATTTAAACAATCAGAGATTGAATAAAACAATGTTACGATCATAATAAAATTTGCAAATGTATATGTATATATGTGTTGGTATTTGTGGATCGTATATATATATATATATATATATATATATATATATATATATATATATATATATATATATATATATACATACAGGCATGTCTATCTACGCATGATTATGTATATACATGTAGAATCATACATGCATTTATATATATATATATATATATATATATATATATATATATATAGTTTTATCACTAACTCTTGTGATTTTGATATTTCTAAAATAAACCTCAAATGCCTACAAATCTCTAATTTGCTCTGCCTCGGGATTGTAGACAAAAGGATTCGAATCGCAGCCGGAGCGAAATGGACATCAATTGACATACGATATCAAGATTCCACGCTACATATCCCCGTCAAATTCGGGTTTAAAGGTCGCCCATGAATGCCAGAGGCAATGGATAGGACAATGTCTTAAGAGACATATGATCAGAGCCCAAGACCCGTCTACATCAAGCTAGGACCAAGGAGGGCCAGTCAATGGCTGCTGATGACTTAAGCAGATACATCTATAGCTTCCCTCAGACTACCATCCCCGCCTCACAAGGATAGCGAGGTTTAAGTACTACTATTAACTATCGAACTTGAGTGGGCATTGAATCCCCGTCCGACATATTGGCACGCAGGGACATTTCCAAAAGTTTACAATAACTTAAGAGTATAGATAAAACCTTCTTCGCTTAAATGGTCTATTAGTAAGCTTGTAACACTTCGCTGTTGTTTGTATGTATATAAGTATGTATACAAGTATATATAACGCTTCCAGAAGGCTAAAATCACTGGCTACAACACTGCATGCACTAACTACACAGCTTCTGAACCGCTTAAAATGTTTCCAGAAGGCTAAAATAACTAGTTAAAATAACAATTACACTTAGTGCACATCCACTAAAATGTTTACAACACTTCGAAAAGGCTAAATTTACTTCCAGTTATTTGCTCAGACAGCCTTTATAACATTTACATTGCTTCCAGAAGGATAATTAATACATTAATATATTTAAAAAATTATATATATATATATATATATATAT
>NC_090754.1:79976784-79982635 GCF_036898095.1 Palaemon carinicauda
TTGCAGTTATTAAAACACAAAGTAACTTGTTAAAGATTGACTAGTTTAATAGGACTTTAATTACCTATGTTTTGGTGTATGAAGGGATAAATGGGAACAGTGGCCTGTACAGTGGTAACGTGTTTGCCTAGCATTCGCATGGCAGCAGATCGATTACAGCCCGGGCTGTGAGTTTAAGATGTTTACTGGGGAGGCCACTGTTGTGCTTGGGCACCACAGTGGGGGGGGTTGGGCTTGCCCACCTGTCGTTATGGTGAGCTTCTATTCACAAGAAACTAGAACTGAACCCAGACACCTTTAAAATTTAATTACCGAACTCAAGTGTAGGTGATATATTGATTTACAGGTCAAGAAATATGGACCTGACAAACTGATAAAATGAAAAAAAAAAATATGGTTAAGTTAAGACCTTTCAGGTAATGTGTACCTTTGTCGTGAAGATAAAGAATGCTTGGAAGCTTGCTTGGAAGCTTGTAGCAAACAATAATAATCTGAAACGAGCTGCACTTGATCATGCTGAAGCGGGGGTGAGCAACAGAGGTAAAACAGATAGCAAGTGATAAACAAACTGACGTACCACGATATACTGCTTTTTGTTTATGCTACTGAAACATTCATTTTGTGATCGACATATTGGTGCAATATCAAATATTGAAATACAAGGTATAATTATACAAAAGAACCTATCAATATCAATCTGCCATTTCAAATTACATATGCTGTACTTATGTAATAGAATAGATTAATAAATAAATTAACAAATAATAAGAATGAATAAACACATCCAGAAACTGTAACTACAGTAGTAAACGAATTCCCGCAGTCATAGTAACTTGCAGACGACTTTTACAAGACTTTTGACTCCAAACCCGTGACAATATATAGCAATAGAAAAATAACGCGATGTACTATCCATATTCTTTTAAGTAAAATCTACATTAAACCAGTGACAGATATCGGGGAATAGTTGGACTACATTCGACATTGTACAAATTTTTTTACGAACAATTTCTATAATGCATTTCATATGTTCAAATAGCAACGGTGTTACACACACACACACACACACACTATATATATATATATATATATATATATATATATATATATATATATATATATATATATATATATATACATATCCTTTTAATAAGAGATAAACTCAAACGTAATTACCTTTCCAATTTCCGTCAGGATTAGACAACAATTAGGCAATTACCGCCTAATCAACTAATTATTAAGTCAACAGGAGAGAGAGAGAGAGAGAGAGAGAGAGAGAGAGAGATTTCATGGATCAAACAGAAGCAAAAACACCAACGTTCAATGAATCTAGATGGTCATGGATATATACCTCATAGAAGCTCATGGATGAACCACTCTAAAAGTGCCAATTTAGCATCACCGTCCACGCTATCCGCAAAACAATGAGCAATCACTGTGTATTCAATCCTCACTAGAAAATTCGCGCGGAGCTCTGAAATACATTTGTGTTATCTAAAATATGTGCGGAGCGTAACGCGGCGAGCTCTGAAATATGTGCGAAGCGTAACATGGCAGGCTCTGAAATAACGTTTGTGTCATCTAAAATATGTGCGGAGCATAACGCGGGGAGCTCTGAAATACGCTTGTGTCATCTAAAATATGTAGGGAGCGTAACGCTGCGAGCTCTGAAATATGCGCGAAGCATAACGCGGCGAGCTCTGAAATATGTGCTAAGCGTAACGCGGCGAGCTCTGAAATACGTTTGTGTCATCTAAAATATGTGCGGAGCGTAGCTCAGCGAGCTCTGAAATACGTTTATTTCATCTAAAATATGTGGAAGCGTAACGTGGTGAGCTCTGAAATAAATTTGTGTCATCTAAAATATGTGCGAAGCGTAACGGAGTGAGTTCTGTAAAACGTTTGTGTCATCTAAAATATGTTTGGAGCATAACACGGCGAGCTCTGAAATACATTTGTGTCATCCAAAATATGTGCAAAGCGTAACACGGCGAGCCAAGAAATACGTTTGAGTCATCTAAAATATGTGCAGAGTGTAATGTGGCGAGCTCTTAAATATGTTTGTGTCATCTAGAATTTGTGCAACGCGTAACGCGGCGAGCTCTGAAATATGTTTGTGTCATCTAAAATATGTGCAGAGCGTAACGCCGCGAGCTCTGAAAAACGTTTGCGTCATCTAAAATATGTGCGGTAACGCGGCGAGCTCTGAAATACGTTTGTGTCATCTAAAATACAGTATGTGCAGAGCGTAACGCACTGAGCTCTGAAATAAATTTGTGTCATCTAAAATATGTGCAGAGTGTAACGCACCGAGCTCTGAAATAAATTTGTGTCATTAAAAAAGGGCGCAGAGAGTAACGCCTAGAGTGTAACGCGTTGAGCTCTGGAATACATTTGTGTCATCTAAAATATGTGCAGAGCGTAACACACCGAGCTCTGAAATACATTTGAGTCATCAAAAATGGTGCAGAGAGTAACGCCCAGAGTGTAACGCGTTGAGCTCTGAAATACGTTTGTGTAATCTAAAATATGTGCAGAGCATAACACACCGAACTCTAAAATACGTTTGCGTCATCTAAAATATGTGCAAAGCGTAACGCGCTGAGATTTGAAATACGTTTCCGTCATCTAAAATATGTGCAGAACGTAGTGCGGAGAGCTCTGAAATACGTTTGTGTCAGCTAATATATGTGCAAAGCGTAACGCGGCGAGCTCTGAAATACGTTTCTGTCATCTAAGATATGTGCGGAGCTTAACGCGGTGAGTTCCGAAATACTTTGTGTCATCTAAAATATGTGCGAAGGGTAATGCGGTGAGCTCTGAAATATGTTTGTGTCATCTAAACTATGTGCAGAGCGTAACGCACCGAGCTCTGAAATAAATTTGTGTCCTCAAAAAAAGGCGCAGAGAGTAACGCCCAGAGTGTAACGCATTGAGCTCTGGAATACGTTTGTGTCATCTAAAATATGTGCGGAGTGTAATGCACCGAGCTCTGAAATACATTTGAGTCATCAAAAAAAGGCGCAGAGAGTAACGCACAGTGTGTAACGCGTTGAGCTCTGAAATACCTTTGTGTCATCTAAAATATGTGCAGAGCGTAACACACCGAACTCTAAATACGTTTGTCATCTAAAATATGTGCAAAGCGCGCCGAGAGAAATACGCCGTCATCTAAAATATGTGCGGAGCGAGTGCGGAGCTCTGAAATACGTTTGTGTCAGCTAATATATGTGCAAAGCGTAACGCGGCGAGCTCTGAAATACGTTTCTGTCATCTAAGATATGTGCGGAGCTTAACGCGGTGAGTTCCGAAATACTTTTGTGTCATCTAAAATATGTGCGAAGCGTAACGCGGCGAGCTCTGAAATATGTTTGTGTCATCTAAGATATGTGCGGAGCGTAACGCGGTGAGTTCCGAAATACTTTTATGTCATCTAAAATATGTGCGAAGGGTAATACGGTGAGCTCTGAAATACGTTTGTGTCATCTAAAATATGTGCAAAGCGTAACACGCTGAGATCTGAAATACGTTTCCGTAATCTAAAATATGTGCGGAGCGTAGTGCGGAGAGCTCTGAAATACGTTTGTGTCAGCTAATATATGTGCAAAGCGTAACGCGGCGAGCTCTGAAATACGTTTCTGTCATCTAATATATGTGCGGAGCTTAACGCGGTGAGTTCCGAAATACTTTTGTGTCATCTAAAAATATGTGCGAAGCGTAACGCGGCGAGCTCTGAAATATGTTTGTGTCATCTAAGATATGTGCGGAGCGTAACGGGGTGAGTTCCGAAATACGTTTTGTGTCATCTAAAATATGTGCAGAAGCGTAACGGTGAGCTCTGAGTTTGTGTCATCTAAATACATTTGTGTCAACTAAAATAGGCGCAGAGAGTAACGCCCAGAGTATAACACGTTGAGCTCTGGAATACGTTTGTGTCATCATAAATATGTGCAGAGCGTAACGCGGCGAATTCTAAAATACGTTTGCGTCATCTAAAATAGGTGCAGAGCGTAACGCGCTGAGCTCTGAAATACGTTTCCGTCATCTAAAATATGTGCAGAGCGTAAAGCGCTGAGTTTTGAAATACGTTTGTGTCATCTAAAATAGGTGCAGAGCGTAACGCGCTGAGCTCTGAAATATGTTTCCCTCATCTAAAATAGGTGCAGAGCGTAAAGCGCTGAGCTCTGAGATAAATTTGCCTCATTTAAAATATGTATTCGTTCAAATTATAACGGAGTTTACAGATAGATTGATCCTTGATTGGTTTCACCGAGGTGAAAATTGTAAAATAACCTAGAAGGTTATCGAAAGAAAATTTCCCTGAAATATAAAACTGAAAATGTGAGGTTTAAAGACTAAGTTCATACCTTTCTGAAGATTTTTAAAACGTTCGACTCATCCGCTTACCTGGGGGGAAAAAGAATTATATTTTAGTATAATAAAGAATTTATTTTCTCAAAGTCCTCTGTCATTTATAACTTGCAAGATATACTTAATAAATTAACAATAATATAAAAAATAGGGAACTTGTATAAAAAAGAACTTAACCATTTTATTCACCTTAACAACCATTTAAAACAATTTCACAAAAATTATAAAAAAAAAGCTTTTGAGTCAGGAATCTGCGTAATCAGAAAGCTGGAGATTCCTGACCTTAATTTCAGTGTTTTATACTATATTATTCCCAGTTCTCCGATGTTCCTTAGTGAGGAACATAAATAAGTTCTGTACAGTTATTGAATATAAGACTTTATACAATCATTCAAGAGAACTTTTATTTATATTATGATTATGAAGATATTTTAATCATCTTCATACGATGAAGATGATGATCAAGTCCTCTTAATTTAAAAATCATGATGATAATTTCCTCCTTTATTTCATCAAGGATAATTTCAGTCGCCTTTTTAATTTCTAATTAAAGATAAAGAAGATTGATGCTAGAATCCTCCTCATATTCTTATTAATAATGATGATAATCATGATGAAGATAATGATCCAGTCCTCTTAATTCAAAACATGATGATGATAATTTACTCCATTTATTTTATCAAGGATAATGTCCGTCGCCTTTTTAATTTTTAATTAAGGATAACGAGGATTGATGCTAGAATCCTCATATTATTGATAATGATGAGGATAATTATGATGAATATAAATATGATGACGATAATGATCAGGAGTAAGAGGAAGACTAGGCCCCAAGCTTCCTATTATGATAGTGATAATCATCGAGTCATACTTTTAATTTCCTTAATGATTATAATGATTGACAGGGTCATCATTTTATCATCACTTGATGTTGAAGATTCCTTATTCTATCTTTGTGATGAAAATGTCCGTTGACAAGAGGGTACAAAATTTATGCAACTATAATATTATTGTTGTTACGCCAGTATCCCCTCTAATAATGGGTAGCTCCTAACGATTCTCATTTTTTAGGTGGATTTGCCTAGTTAGATGAACTTTCCAACCTGATTCTGACGAAATACAATCAAGTGACAACCAGGCACCTATACTTATTTTTTTTAACGAGGCATTTTTGCACTGACTCGCAGGGGTGCCCTTTTAGCTCGGAAAAGTATTCTAATATGTGATTGGTTGGAAGTATTTTGTCTGAATAGCATCATTGTTTTCAAATAATTAACAAATATTGTGAATCAAAACTTATTTACTAACCTAACTTTCTACCTTCGATATGTTTTGTCAATAAATACTGTTAACGAATAAAAAAATTAGAAAGTATTGTAGTGATGTCTAAATTTAATAAAAACACCAGCAAAAGTCAAAGAACGGAGCTTTGTTTTTAGATGCACGCTACATAATTTTGTAACTTTTCACATATTTTAAC
>NC_090754.1:79983135-79988135 GCF_036898095.1 Palaemon carinicauda
ACAAGAGATAAATTACTTCCAACTAATAAGCTATTAGGAAACTTTTCCGAGCAAGTCAGTGCAAATCTGCTTCATTAAAAAGAAAATTGAGTATAGTTCACTACTTGGGTCACTAGAGGTTGAATGCAACCCTGGACATATTCACAAACCCTCCACGAGTATTGCATTAGGATATTCTCAGCCAATAACCTTGCGGGTCGTCATAGAAAGTGGGCAGAGTCTCTGTCTATCTCCACACACAGGGGAGAACAGACCATTTGCCTAGCTTTATATAAATTACAGGTAATTTTGATATGTTAATAGTGACCCACACGGAAGATATGTGCAGCACATCCATGTATCGCTTGTCAGAACAGAGGAGCAATGAGATAATGTTTATTTACAAGCGACGCGAAGAACGGCGAAGCAAAGATCATTTGAAGGACGCGATATAAATTACACACATAGTTACAACATCGTCACAGAGAGAGAGAGAGAGAGAGAGAGAGAGAGAGAGAGAGAGAGAGAGAGAGAGAGAGAGAGAGAGAGAGAGCTCCCATTTTGTGTGACGATTCGCCTGGTTATTGGCCAAAAATGGCTTAGTGCAATACTCCTGGAGGGTTTGTGAATATGAAGCCCAGATCTGACTGGTGGATGACATATTAGAACCAATGGGCAACGGGAGGTACTTGTTATTAATATTATTGTTACCCACCAAACCAAATAGTCAAACACATAGTCGGATGACCGTTATAGCAAATGAACGGACACTTCAACTGTTGACATGGCACTGGATGAGGCAGTTGCTAATGCTGACCCACTGAGCTTGCTGGCACTCTAGCTGGTACATAAATGTCCACGTGGCACCATTCTCCATTCTAAGCCTACCCCAAACAACATAGTCTCTCTCTCTCTCTCTCTCTCTCTCTCTCTCTCTCTCTCTCTCTCTCTCTCTCTCTCTCTCTGTGAGTTTGTTATAATGATCAAATAAATCATGGTAATCAATACTTTACATAAGAATTCTGCATAAATTAGTTATTAGCTGAACTATTAACAGTGATAGGAATAAGAGAAAGCATTTCATGATTGCAAGACTGAATCACTCAGTTGAAATTTAGTTGTTACCCAATTATATGCCTAAACATTAATTGTTGAACCGTAATGCAAAATGATGATCATTATAAAATGCAAGAATTTAGAGGGGAAAATAGCTAGCAAACAATGCCCATAAATATAATAGCAAATAATCTCTGCCACAAATTAAACTAAATTGGGTTTTTGTTATCTAATTTATAATATACAATTATTTCAATGACTTCTTCAAGTACCTTAGTTAACGGAGATAGAGCAACACTTCAAGTATTAATGAGGATATCATAGTTCTTTGAATAGAAAGGATTTCATTAAGTTATTCCTCCTGTAATATCCAGAAAAGTTGTAGGAAATGGATCAGAAACCATAACAAAAAAAAGCCCTACTGGAACCTTCCTCAGAAAATCTTCTTCATAAATCACTAAAGCTGAGAACGATTCCGGCTTATAACAAGGTTTATCTTTCAAATGATTAAGATTCAAAATATTCTAAACCAACGTCAACAACAGGAGCAATCAATCCTAGCCTCCCTCATCCCCATATTCCCCTTTGACAATCTTCCTTGTCCAGATCCAAATCCTCCCAAACTCTTATCACCTGTTGCCAATCTCAAGTTTCACCTTTGGCTAAATCTTAATGAAGAAGCACTGATGACATTTTGCGATGGTCCAGCTAACAAACGGAACAACAAACATTACCTCTCAGTAAAGGTTCAAAGATAAAAAAGCTATTAGAATGTTTAATCCTGCAATCATTACCTCTCAGTAAAGGTTCAAAGATAGAAAAGCTATTAGAATGTTTAATCCTGCAATCATTACCTCTCAGTAAAGGTTCAAAGATAAAAAAGCTATTAGAATGTTTAATTCTGCAAACATTACCTCTCAGTAAAGGTTCAAAGATAGAAAAGCTATTAGAATGTTTAATCCTCCAAACATTACCTCTCAGTAAAGGTTCAAAGATAAAAAAGCTATTAGAATGTTTAATTCTGCAAACATTACCTCTCAGTAAAGGTTCAAAGATAGAAAAGCTATTAGAATGTTTAATTATGCAATCATTACCTCTCAGTAAAGGTTCAAAGATAGAAAAGCTATTAGAATGTTTAATCCTCCAAACATTACCTCTCAGTAAAGGTTCAAAGATAGAAAAACTATTAGAATGTTTAATCCTCCAAACATTACCTCTCAGTAAAGGTTCAAAGATAAAAAAGCTATTAGAATGTTTAATTATGCAAACATTACCTCTCAGTAAAGGTTCAAAGATAGAAAAGCTATTAGAATGTTTAATCCTCCAAACATTACCTCTCAGTAAAGGTTCAAAGATAAAAAAGCTATTAGAATGTTTAATCCTCCAAACATTACCTCTCAGTAAAGGTTCAAAGATAAAAAAGCTATTAGAATGTTTAATCCTGCAATCATTACCTCTCAGTAAAGGTTCAAAGATAGAAAAACTATTAGAATGTTTAATCCTGCAATCATTACCTCTCAGTAAAGGTTCAAAGATAGAAAAGCTATTAGAATGTTTAATCCTCCAAACATTACCTCTCAGTAAAGGTTCAAAGATAGAAAAACTATTAGAATGTTTAATCCTCCAAACATTACCTCTCAGTAAAGGTTCAAAGATAAAAAAGCTATTAGAATGTTTAATCCTGCAATCATTACCTCTCAGTAAAGGTTCAAAGATAGAAAAACTATTAGAATGTTTAATCCTGCAATCATTACCTCTCAGTAAAGGTTCAAAGATAGAAAAACTATTAGAATGTTTAATCCTCCAAACATTACCTCTCAGTAAAGGTTCAAAGATAAAAAAGCTATTAGAATGTTTAATCCTGCAAACATTACCTCTCAGTAAAGGTTCAAAGATAGAAAAGCTAGTAGAATGTTTAATCCTCCAAACATTACCTCTCAGTAAAGGTTCAAAGATAAAAAAGCTATTAGAATGTTTAATTCTGCAAACATTACCTCTCAGTAAAGGTTCAAAGATAGAAAAGCTATTAGAATGTTTAATCCTCCAAACATTACCTCTCAGTAAAGGTTCAAAGATAAAAAAGCTATTAGAATGTTTAATTCTGCAAACATTACCTCTCAGTAAAGGTTCAAAGATAGAAAAGCTTTAGAATGTTTAATCCTCCAAACATTACCTCTCAGTAAAGGTTCAAAGATAAAAAAGCTATTAGAATGTTTAATTCTGCAAACATTACCTCTCAGTAAAGGTTCAAAGATAGAAAAGCTATTAGAATGTTTAATCCTCCAAACATTACCTCTCAGTAAAGGTTCAAAGATAAAAAAGCTATTAGAATGTTTAATCCTGCAATCATTACCTCTCAGTAAAGGTTCAAAGATAGAAAAACTATTAGAATGTTTAATCCTGCAATCATTACCTCTCAGTAAAGGTTCAAAGATAGAAAAACTATTAGAATGTTTAATCCTCCAAACATTACCTCTCAGTAAAGGTTCAAAGATAAAAAAGCTATTAGAATGTTTAATCCTCCAAACATTACCTCTCAGTAAAGGTTCAAAGATAAAAAAGCTATTAGAATGTTTAATCCTGCAATCATTACCTCTCAGTAAAGGTTCAAAGATAGAAAAGCTATTAGAATGTTTAATCCTGCAATCATTACCTCTCAGTAAAGGTTCAAAGATAGAAAAACTATTAGAATGTTTAATCCTCCAAACATTACCTCTCAGTAAAGGTTCAAAGATAAAAAAGCTATTAGAATGTTTAATCCTCCAAACATTACCTCTCAGTAAAGGTTCAAAGATAGAAAAGCTATTAGAATGTTTAATCCTGCAATCATTACCTCTCAGTAAAGGTTCAAAGATAGAAAAACTATTAGAATGTTTAATCCTGCAATCATTATCTCTTAGTAAAGCTTCAAAGATAGAAAACTATTCGAATGTTTAATCCTGCAAACATTATCTCTTAGTAAAGGTTCAAAGAGAGAAAAGCTATTAGAATGCTTAATCCTGTGAACATTATCTCTTAGTAAAGCTTCAAAGTTAGATAAGCTATTTAGAATGCTTAATCCTGTGAACATTATCTCTTAGTAAAGCTTCAAAGTTAGATAAGCTATTTAGAATGCTTAATCCTGTGAACATTATCTCTTAGTAAAGCTTCAAAGTTAGATAAGCTATTTAGAATGCTTAATCCTGCGATCTGATGAATACATAAGAATCTACACGCAATGAGAACCGACGACTTCCTGCATACGTAATTGTATACACTATGACAGAGCTAAGAAAAATATCGGCACGAAGTTGTAGGGTGGGGAGGTAGATAACCCAGACGACTCGCGTCGTAACAGTTATTTGTGTACCTGGTAATTAGATCACTGTGGTGTAACGTAGTTAGAGTGAGAAAGATCATGGGACAAGTAACCTTATTTCGAGAAACTGCTGAGTATCTGATGTTCAAAACCTCTTGAATCTACTGTCACTAAACAGCAAATAGAAGCCAAGAAAAAGATACAAATTCATACATACATATTACACATGTAAGCACATACTGTATATATATATATATATATATATATATATATATATATATATATATATATATATATATATATATATATATATATATATATATATATGCATGTATGAGTGTATATATATAGGCTATATATATATATATATATATATATATATATATATATATATATATATATATATATATATATATATACATACACTCATACATGCATATATATATACAGTTATATATATATATATATATATATATATATATATATATATATATATATATATATATATATATATATATATATATATATATTCACCATAGCTCTTCAAATGGAAGTTTGTGTGGATATCAATCATATCAACCGAGGCAATGTGATCTTGCCTTTCATTTAAAGAAACCAAGGTTGTTCATACTTGAATGAAATTTTGTTAATTATATACATATGTATA
>NC_090754.1:79995635-80000819 GCF_036898095.1 Palaemon carinicauda
AACGTCCGTTTATGATTCTGATATCAAAATGCATTATGAATAAGCCCTTCCCCTCCATCAAATGTAAAAATGTTGGTTTGTATTGTACTTATGAATTAAGGCTTTATAGAACAGAGCTGGAAACCAGCGAGGTCATTTAGCGGCCAAATGCAACTGGAGGACAAAAAACTTGTGGTTACACTAGGATGTAAAATTTAAAGGTTGGACACATAGCGTAAAAGAAGGAAGCGGGAAAGGAAGCAAAGTAGAAGGATATGTACAAAGTGAAACTAGGAGCCGGAGGAACGTTGCAAAGACCCTTTAGTAACGCCTACAGTAGGCCGTTTAGAGTGCACTGCCAGCATTGCTTGGTAAACAAGATTAGGAACAATAATCATCTCCACCAACGAAGTTGGAAGGAGGTTACGTTTTCAACCATGTTTGTAATTTGTGTATGTGTGTTTGTTTGTGAACAGCTTCCTGGCCAAAATTTTAAAACGTAGAGTAGTGAATCTTGCAGGGATTAACTGTTATGTAAAAATCTGAAAATGATTAAATTTTGGAAGTTCAAGGTCAAAGGTCAAGGCAACGGTCAAGCAAAATGTCAAACATAAGTTTGGACATTGTTATCACAGAGACTTCAAACGTGATTTATATTTCAGTGTATGAAAATCCTCGCCAATTAATACATCTCAAAGTCAAGGTAAGAGCAAAAGGTCGAGAAATAAGCTGCTGCGGCGGAAGTCTGCGCTCTACTGAGTGCTCCCATAGTTGTATTTTTAATTGCAAGTAGTAACAAAATAACCTCCTTTTAATCATTAAACACTGGCGTAGAGCGAGTCCTAATTTAAAACTCCATGGCAAGAAAGCAGGAATTGTCCGCTATATTTGAACAATCGCAAATCAGTATCCCAGGTAATATTTACAATACTTTTCTTGGAAAGTTAAGCTTTACGGTACCACTGTAAAGGCCCGGTCACACCGCCCGAACGTTGCTGGAGCGTTCCTTGAACGGTAGGGAGGTAGACCAAACCCCTTGAAAATTCAATTTAACGTTTTTTACGTTCGGTCTTTTATTAGGCTGCTTAATGTAGCACATCCTCGCACATTTCCTGAGTTTTCTTACAATTCTATTATGGAAGTTGCTAATTTATGCAATGAGGGTATTGGTATACAGGATGTCGAAAAGCGTAGCAGAGTGATATTACAGTCACCAACCTGTGAAAGATAATAACAAAGTAGGGTAAAAATTACGGTAGCTCTATCTTAATCAAAATTACGGGGTTTTTTTAACAGCTTATTAAATAAAAAAAAAAAGCGACTGAAACTTTTCGACATCCTGTATAGCAATACCCTTATTGCATAAATTAGCAACTTCCATAATAGAGGTGTAAGAAAACTCAGGAAATGTGCGAGGATGTGCTACGTTCAACAGCCTAATAAGACCGAACGTAAAAACGTTAAATTAAATTTTCGAAGGTTTGGTCCACATCCTTACCGTTCAAGGAACGCTCCAGCAACGTTCGGGCGGTGTGACCGGGCCTTAAGATTGAAATCAAAAATATCACCTGGTAACTATTCTGAAGTGATTTACTCAATCTGCTCTCCCTCCCCATACAGTAGGTTACTCCGACCTCCCACATGGACACCACCTGCTCTCCTAGGTCCGATTGAGAGCTGTGATAATGGTTAACTGTCATTTGAAATAATCACTTAACGGACAAAGGCATCTTAACAATTTAGGTCACCGTATAATATCATTATCAATACTTGCTAAGCTACAACCGTAGTTGGAAAAGCAGGATGCTAAAAGCCCAAGGGGCCCAACAGGGAAAACAGCCCAGTGAGAAAAGGAAACAAGGAAAAATAAAATATATTAAGAACAGTAACAACATTAAAAGAATATTTCCCATATAAACTATAAAACTTTAACCAAACAAGAAGATAAATAAGATAGAATAGTGTGCCCGAGTGTACCCTCAAGCAAGAGAACTCTGATATCATCTACTCAAAAATTCTTGTTCTTTCATTTCCTGAAAATTTTTCATTAACTCGTGATACACCTTTTGGTGTGTAACTGAAACAAAATGCTGACAAAATCATACCTATGAAATGAATGGATAAAGCCTAAAAAGCATTAATATCTAAATCCGCTGCTAAATAAGGATGAAAACCTATAACTAAATGACGTTCTAAATATATAAAAGGCAATTGAACAACAAAATAAATATGAAAAAACACCTTTGATTATTAATATGCCTTTGAATGTTTGAATACTTCGTCTAATATCATTATAATTAAGAGGAAATATTCAAGATATTACAAACGCAGCCAGGACACCCGTGTATAAATTAACATTTTGAAATAGCATGATATACTGACGATGCCAAACACTGAAGGTTGACAAGGGACATCAATAAATCACAAACAAAAAATGGTGTCGCGAGTAATTTGGCTGACAAATCTACATCGCCTGACAACTGACTTCTCTGTATGTCAAAATGACAGCTAATGTGGTTGAGAGCCCCTTGACAAAACGACTGATAATTGAATCATGTAATCGGTAAACTTTGGATGGCTAATGAGCTGGCAATTATTGCATAAAGTCACTTACTCTACTACCAAAATGGGGAAAATTCAGTCAATATATTTTATGAAATCGTTGTTTTTAATCAAAAGGACAGTATTTATCATTTCAATTGTAGAAAAGACATAGAACATGCAATAGTGTGGATCTAACACCACCATGTCTCAAACCAAGTTGATTTTTAAAATCTTTATGTATGATGAGGCATATATAAACGTCCCTTCCAGGCGATCTGCTTAGGCTGGGGTTCGACACCCGCTCAGAGTCCATAGTTTCTTGCAGTGTCTGCACCTCACCATCACTGTGACCTAAGGATGAGGGTTTGTGGGAGCCTATAAGTCTACCTGCTGAGTTCACTAGCAGTCATTGCCTGTCCCTCCCTGATCCTAACATGGGTGGTTAGTGTGCTTGGGCACTGATCCTATGAATGCAATGATCAGCCACTAGGGCATTGCCACTCATGTGTGATCTTTAAACTTCTTTTACAGCACAAAAGCATTGCATGAGAAATTTTACTAAACACTAGTTAATGATATCACATTTTCAAGTCATGCAAAACTGGTCGGTATTTAGCGAGTTTCCAAAAGTTAAATACCAATTGAAAGCTAACAGGTATTTATTAGACTATAAGTCATTAACCTCGTCATCCGGGTGAAGTTATATCTGAATTTCACTATCTTCGTTTCAAAACATCTGAATACATATTTGTGGCAATGCAGGTTTGTATCTGAAATCTCCAATGCTTTTTTTCTTTTTTTTTTTTTTTTTATTTTCCCCTTCTCTGTTGGATCTTTTCATTGCAAGATTTTACCCACTTCAAAATGATTTATTTAATAATAATAATAATAATAATAGCCACATTTCATGACAGAATCCAAAACCTTTCTTTTCAGAGATGTATTCTTTATATCAAACCAGGCTTAATAATAATAATAATAATAACAATAATAATAATAAAACTAATAATAATAATAAATTTATTCGTAGATCTTGGGAGGCATCAAATAGTTAATTAAACATTCATTAAGTGGATTCTGTTGTTACAAGGATTAGAACACTCGTGAAACCAAGATTTTATTTCTTCAGCTACAAGTTGAGAGGCCTTTGACATATGGTGTCTAATTTCTTTAGCATTTGGCTGACCAACGCCGAATGCTTAAACTCTGGTCTTCAAAAGTTATATTGTTGAGAGAGAGAGAGAGAGAGAGAGGAGAGAGAGGAGAGAGAGAGAGAGGAGAGAGAGAGAGAGAGAGATTCAACAACAACATATATGCAATTTGTGAAACTGTATTTGAGCGAAAATGAAATGATTTACAGGAACTATTTGAGAGAGAGAGAGAGAGAGAGAGAGAGAGAGAGAGAGAGATAGAGAGAGAGAGAGAGAGAGAGTCTGTGTTAATAACATACAATTTGTAAAGCTATGTCTGTGACAGAAATAAAGTGATCTATAAGAACTTTTCAGAGAGAGAGAGAGAGAGAGAGAGAGAGAGAGAGAGAGAGAGAGAGAGAAGGAGAGAGAGGAGAGAGAGAGAGAGTGTGTGTGTGTGTTAACAACACACAATTTTTTGAGCTATGTTTGTGAGAGTAAACAAAATTATTTATAGGAACTTTAGAGAGAGAGAGAGAAGAGAGAGAGAGAGAGAGATGGAGAGAGAGAGAGAGAGAGAGAGAGAGAGAGAGTCAACAAAATAAAATTTTGAAGCTATGTGAGAAATTAAAATGATTTATAGTAACTATTTTGAGAGAGAGAGAGAGAGAGAGAGAGAGAGAGAGACGAGAGAGAGAGAGAGAGAGAGAGAGAGAGAGGGGGGGGGGGGAAATTTCGCCCCAACACTCCTACGCATGCTCAGTTAGAACAAAAAAAACACGTGTGCCCACAATTATGAAGATAAAACTAAACTAGGTGATCCCTGTATAGTAACACGTTGTCGATAAATAAATCTTTTTCTGTACTTAGGGAGATAAGACAAGTGCACCCCCAGGAGGTACTCGGGAAGAACAAATTATCGCAAGAGAAAAAGAGAGGAGATTCTCAGCATCATAATAGTACATCTCTGACTCATCAAATGGGGTTACTGTCCTACGAGACTTATTGGCATCACACCTATGTGCCCGTCCGCGTGATGTTTTCTTTATGGGGGGGGGGGGGGATTTCTTCCTATACTTTTTGCATGGCATTCTATTTATTCTTATATTACTATTTGCCTTTTCCGAATCTTTCTTTCCATGACATATGTCCACGTGATGTTTTTCTTTATGGGGGGGGGGGATTATATTTCCAATACTTTTTTCATGGCATTCAATTTATTCTTATATTACTATTTGCCATTTTCCAAATCTTTCTTTCCATGACATATGTCTATCTTAATTATCTTTTTATTTTATTTTATTTTTGTCTATACCATCTTTACTTCAAAGCCTTTAGAGGCTAAATAACTGGCTGTGACATTCAGGAAGACTAAAGGTTTAAAGGCCACTCATGAATGGCAGATGCAAGGGACAGTAACATTGCCCTATCAAGCAGGACAATGCCCTAGTAGACTGACCATATTACATGTGATCAGCGCCCAAGCCCCCCTCTCCATCCAAGCTAGAACCAAGGAGCGCCGGGCAATGGC
>NC_090754.1:80001319-80006319 GCF_036898095.1 Palaemon carinicauda
AGAGGGGACCTTTATTCAAGGCTGGAATACGAGAGGGTACAAAATAGGTCAAGTGTCAGAAGAATATTGGGAGTTAAATGGAAGGAAAGGATTTGAAATGAAACTATAAGAGAGATTACTCAAGTGCCATATGTAGATGAGATCTTGGTAAGGGGTAGATGGAGATGGTTTGGGCATACTCTACGCATTCCCCAAGAAAGATTAGTTCAAACTTTCAACTGGGATCCATGAAGCACTAGAAGAGTTGGAAGACCAAGGTCTACATGGCTAAGGACAATGAAGTGGGAAGTGGATGATGAGGAATGGCAAAGTATTGATTTAAAAGCTCAAGGTAGAGACGACTGGCGAAATGTAACAGAGGCCTTTGCGTCAATAGGCGTAGGAGATGATAATGAGGATGATGATTAAGAAATTGTAATTGAAGAACTTTTAAAATTGAAGTTGACAGATACAGGAGGAAGATGATGTAAGCGACAACAATATCATCCACAGGTAGTTGAATTGGTAGAACTTCAAAAGTTCTAACTTGCAGCAAATGTTTTTAGGTTGAACAGGATGCCATAAGTTTTTTATTCATTTCGATACATACGCGTGGTCTTGAAAAATTATATGTATGCAAACACGTGTGTATAAATATATGCATATATATGTGGTTATTTAATTTATGTATATATACTACATATATAATACAGTATACATATATACACTAACACACATAACCACACATAAACACACACACACATTATATATATATATATATATATATATATATATATATATATATATATATATATATATATCAAATATGTAAACAGATAATATCATCAACTTTATACTCTAAGAACAGTTGTAAATATTTAAAATCAAATCGCAGAAAAAAAAAAACCTTAAAATAAAGGGCGAATCCAAAGCTTAATTTTATGAGTTTTCAAATAATAAAATTGAGCTAACATCCAGTGCAGAATTCACTAGAAGAGCTCCTTGTGTCTTGTACGGTTTTTCTTTTTTTTTATAGCTCTGACCTTCATTCAAAAGCACTGGTAAAGTTCAAACCAGTCTTGGCCAGGCGACTGACTACTTTCATCTTGTGATATTTAAAACAAGATTCATAGGCTCTGGACAAAAAAAGGCCTCCTACAGTTACTCTGCAAAATACAACACTTAGAGAGAGAGAGAGAGAGAGAGAGAGAGAGAGAGAGAGAGGAGAGAGAGAGAGAGAGAGAGAGAGAGAGAGAGCAAATGAAACATTTATAGTCAGTTATGGGTCATGTGTAGTATTACTGTCCTATACAAAGCATCCCTTATAATATATAATATAAAAGGGATTAAAGGGATTAGGATATAAGATTCAGATATAAAAGGGATATAAAGGGATTAGGATATAAGATTCAGATATAAAAGGGATTAAAGGGATTAGGATATAAGATTCACATATAAAACGGATTACGATATAAGATTCAAATATAAAAAGGATTAAAGGGATTAGGATATAAGATTCAGATATAAAAGGGATTAAAGGGATTAGGATATAAGATTCAGATATAAAAGGGATTAAAGGGATTAGGATATAAGATTCAGATATAAAAGGGATTAAAGGGATTACGATATAAGATTCACATATAAAACGGATTACGATATAAGATTCAAATATAAAAAGGATTAAAGGGATTAGGATATAAGATTCAGATATAAAAGGGATTAAAGGGATTAAAGGGATTAGGATATAAGATTCAGATATAAAAGGGATTAAAGGGATTAGGATATAAGATTCAGATATAAAAGGGATTAAAGGGATTACGATATAAGATTCACATATAAAACGGATTACGATATAAGATTCAAATATAAAAAGGATTAAAGGGATTAGGATATAAGATTCAGATATAAAAGGGATTAAAGGGATTAGGATATAAGATTCAGATATAAAAGGGATTAAAGGGATTAGGATATAAGATTCAGATATAAAAGGGATTAAAGGGATTACGATATAAGATTCACATATAAAACGGATTACGATATAAGATTCAAATATAAAAAGGATTAAAGGGATTAGGATATAAGATTCAGATATAAAAGGGATTAAGGGATTTTAAAGGGATTAGGATATAAGATTCAGATATAAAAGGGATTAAAGGGATTAGGATATAAGATTCACATATAAAAGGGATTAAAGGGATTACGATATAAGATTCACATATAAAACGGATTACGATATAAGATTCAAATATAAAAAGGATTAAAGGGATTAGGATATAAGATTCAGATATAAAAGGGATTAAAGGGATTACGATATAAGATTCACATATAAAACGGATTACGATATAAGATTCAAATATAAAAAGGATTAAAGGGATTAGGATATAAGATTCAGATATAAAAGGGATTAAAGGGATTACGATATAAGATTCAGATATAAAAGGGATTAAAGGGATTACGATATAAGATTCAGATATAAAAGGGATTAAAGGGATTACGATATAAGATTCAGATATAAAAGGGATTAAAGGGATTACGATATAAGATTCAGATATAAAAGGGATTAAAGGGATTAGGATATAAGATTCAGATATAAAAGGGATTAAAGGGATTACGATATAAGATTCAGATATAAAAGGGATTAAAGGGATTACGATATAAGATTCAGATATAAAAGGGATTAAAGGGATTAGGATATAAGATTCAGATATAAAAGGGATTAAAGGGATTAGGATATAAGATTCAGATATAAAAGGGATTAAAGGGATTACGATATAAGATTCACATATAAAACGGATTACGATATAAGATTCAAATATAAAAAGGATTAAAGGGATTAGGATATAAGATTCAGATATAAAAGGGATTAAAGGGATTAGGATATAAGATTCAGATATAAAAGGGATTAAAGGGATTAGGATATAAGATTCAGATATAAAAGGGATTAAAGGGATTACGATATAAGATTCACATATAAAACGGATTACGATATAAGATTCAAATATAAAAAGGATTAAAGGGATTAGGATATAAGATTCAGATATAAAAGGGATTAAAGGGATTAGGATATAAGATTCAGATATAAAAGGGATTAAAGGGATTAGGATATAAGATTCAGATATAAAAGGGATTAAAGGGATTACGATATAAGATTCACATATAAAACGGATTACGATATAAGATTCAAATATAAAAAGGATTAAAGGGATTAGGATATAAGATTCAGATATAAAAGGGATTAAAGGGATTACGATATAAGATTCACATATAAAACGGATTACGATATAAGATTCAAATATAAAAAGGATTAAAGGGATTAGGATATAAGATTCAGATATAAAAGGGATTAAAGGGATTAGGATATAAGATTCAGATATAAAAGGGATTAAAGGGATTAGGATATAAGATTCAGATATAAAAGGGATTAAAGGGATTAGGATATAAGATTCAGATATAAAAGGGTATTAAAGGGATTACGATATAAGATTCACATATAAAAACGGATTACGATATAAGATTCAAATATAAAAAGGATTAAAGGGATTAGGATATAAGATTCAGATATAAAAGGGATTAAAGGGATTAGGATATAAGATTCAGATATAAAAGGGATTAAAGGGATTACGATATAAGATTCACATATAAAAGGGATTAAAGGGATTAGGATATAAGATTCAGATATAAAAGGGATTAAAGGGATTACGATATAAGATTCACATATAAAACGGATTACGATATAAGATTCAAATATAAAAAGGATTAAAGGGATTAGGATATAAGATTCAGATATAAAAGGGATTAAAGGGATTAGGATATAAGATTCAGATATAAAAGGGATTAAAGGGATTAGGATATAAGATTCACATATAAAACGGATTACGATATAAGATTCAAATATAAAAAGGATTAAAGGGATTAGGATATAAGATTCAGATATAAAAGGGATTAAAGGGATTAGGATATAAGATTCAGATATAAAAGGGATTAAAGGGATTACGATATAAGATTCACATATAAAACGGATTACAATATAAGATTCAAATATAAAAAGGATTAAAGGGGATTACGATATAAGATTCAGATATAAAAGGGATTAAAGGGATTAGGATATAAGATTCAGATATAAAAGGAATTAAAGGGATTAGGATTTAATAGTCATATAATAATACTTTGTAAAATGACCTCTTTGTGTATAAAACTGTACACAAATTTTAGAAAAATAATCCTTGCATTTATTGCGGCCATGTTAGGCAAAAATATATCTGTTCATTGCTGAATCAAGAGATGCAAGTCAGATGAAGATTCTAATGATGAAGTTTGTATTAATTGCAGTATTGACCTCAAGCATTTGCTTGTCTGTCAATTAAAGCACACCAAAGAGCAAGTGACATTTTTATATGTGGTACCAGTCCTCCCTTTATTTCTAAAGCGCATACAAGATTTGGCCACCCCCTCCTCTCTCTCTCTCTCTCTCTCTCTCTCTCTCTCTCTCTCTCTCTCTCTCTCTCTCTCTCTCTCTCTCCTCTCTCTCTCTCACACACATTAGGAAAAATTCGTCATTTTACATACTATCCTTTTAAACAAAATTTCAGCTGATTAAAGTCGTTATTTGAAAAAATCATTTCATGGTGGTCTGAAGAGACTTGAACTTACTCTCAATGGAATATATTTCTTTCCTCGCTTTGTAACATTCGAATTTCAAACTCCCTCGTTATCTAATATTTCATTCGATATTTAAGTCTCTCATTCTATAACAATCTACTTACAATATTCTTTAGTGTTCGATTAATCTATAGCATTTTAATCAACATATATCTCGCTCACTCTGTATCTTCTTGATCCTAAATTTAACTTGCTTCCTCCATAACATTTAAAAATAAATCAACTCACTTAATCTCTATTATTCTGCTTCGACATTTAACTCTCTTGCTCTGTAACAACCTAGTTTAGAATTTAACTCACTAATTCTATCAAATTTTCATTTAATATTTAATTTTCGCTCTGTTACGTTTTTGTTCAAACTT
>NC_090754.1:80013819-80016319 GCF_036898095.1 Palaemon carinicauda
ACACAATACATTAATTTTTAGTTAGATCTCTATTAGGGAATTCTGCATCTATAGGTCTCTATTCTGAAGATGGAATTGATGCGAAGAGAGTAGCATCATCTGCATATGCAATGAGCTTATTTTCTAGGCAAAACCACATAGCCTATGTGTACATAATACGAAATGTAATGGCCGAGAACACAACCGTGAAGAACACCAGAATACATTCCCATGGTCACTATGGTGATCATCAACAATAACTCTTTGCAATATATAGCTTAAAAATTCAATAATAATATTAAAAAAAAGACTTCCAATTCCCATCTTTTTAAGTTTGAAAAAAAAAAAAACTAAATTCAAGGCCTACTATACAAACTTCTTCCTGGCTACAATCAATGGATTTCTGTACAGCATTGTAAACTGTATGAAGTAAAGCATTATAACCTGTAAGAGGGCATCATATGCTCCAACACCTTTCAGAAGGCAAAACTGCAATTTTGGGAAAAGATGATTACCCATTTAAATATTTTTGGAAAAAATACTAAAATATTTTGATAATATGGGAGTTATGGGACTTGGACAGTAATCAGTAGTGGTAGAGCTATAACTCACGCCTTTACCCAAAGGGGGTAACATTACCAATTCTCCGTCAAGTGCAAAATAAACCTCTTTTTGCTAATTTGCAAAAAATAACTTAAAACTTATAAGTTAAAAAAATATCGGCTGTCTTTATAAAAAAACAAAACAAAGGAAAATGCCATTTACGGTCTACTCCATAAGCACCTAGGTCCAGGTAAGAGCATTTTAATTTCACGAACCGAGATGCTAAAACTAGTTAGTTTAGCTTCAGGAAAATAGGAATGAGTTAGATTGAGATTTTCCATACTTTCAAACCCATCATCCAAGAGGGCTGCCTTTTCCTTTGGACAGTGAGTAAAAGAGCTAGCTGCCCGTAAGCAAAGGAGGAACTGTTAAATCTACACCTAAGAATGTGGATTTGCGGGTAGCACACCATATATATTCCTGGGTTATACAAGAAAGGTTTCTTGTATAGTTAAATTGTATTCCTTTTTTAGTTGAAGCATAAAACTCTCTGAGTGACACAGATGAGTGCCAACTCAAATCTGATCCGCTATGTTTTAAAAAATAATAAGCCTCTTCTAGCTTCTCCAAATAAGCACGATCCTAAAAATCATCACTGAACAAGGATTGTCCTTCACCTAGGTATTTCAACACACAAGAGGGATGCGCCTATCAATATATGTTGACCCCAATTTTCCCTTCAAGAGAACAACAGGCTATGACCTTTTATAAAATGTGACCAAATCAAACGCAAAAGATCACTCAAAATGCCATTCAAGTCAGCTTGAGATATTTAAAATGTATATACTAGCGAAACCAAAGCATGATTAGTTATCCCAATTGGAAAATGAACACGTTAATGTTCAAAATGCTACATGTCATGACATAGATAGTTGAGAACTTATTGCTTAATGTTGCTGCTCATATTTCATTGCGCAATTTCCTACAGATGAACTATACTTGATGTAAACATGAAAATATTTGTCATTTCAGTGGAACTTTAAAGTTTAAAGGTCGTTTATGAATAGGAGTTGCAAGGGCCAGTGGCAGTACCCTATAGCAGGATAGTGCCCTAGGACCAGGGAAGACTAGGAAATGGCTGCTGATCACTCAGCAGGTAGACCCATAGGCTCCCCCAAACCACCTAGCCCTAAATCACAAGGATGGTGAGGTTGTAGACACTACAAGAAACTATCAAGCCAGAGCGGGTCTTGAACCTCGGTTCAAAAGATTGCCATGTAGGGACGTTTCCAATAGACCACCACAACTCTAGCTTTGGTTGGGATGTATATTAATGCGAAATTTTGCTTTACAAAACGCACATATATACATACATTTGTATGCTTGTTACATAGTTAAGCAAAAGTAATATAGATTCTCATTTCAAGAAAAAACGACGTCACATGAAAGTAGTTTATATATATATATATATATATATATATATATATATATATATATATATATATATATATATATATATTGATGGCATTAAAATTTATACAGTGCACGTACTTTCACGCAAATATACAAATAATCTTTCCATGAATAAAATTGTAAACTCATAACATCTACACATATAAGTATATACATATGACGATGTTACCCAACTAGCATTTACAACTTTCCCATACATTAATAAGTCGTGCAATAAGACGACCCAAAATCCTACTATAAATAAACACAAAATCAAAGGAACACTATCTCCTCAAGTATACCTCCCCGACCTCCAGCGATAACCAGGCGAGAAGAGACGACAGGTGTGAAGGCTGCGCCCAGGAACTACTTGTTTACATAAACATTTCCATCCCAAAACATTCCAAGTAAATAATCCTATCCTACATACCAGACTCGGGGTCAAACAGTCTCCTTGTGGAAAAAAAGATTCTCTAATTTCTTGACTAATATTACGAGGTGAGTTACCTTTCGTGTTTTCGTTTCA
>NC_090754.1:80021319-80023819 GCF_036898095.1 Palaemon carinicauda
AGGAAGCAGAAAATTTGCGCGTGCAAGGTCAATATTGGCGCTGGAGACATTCATGAGGCAAAAGTATAGTCTGGTGGATATTGATCATGCATGATAAAGCATTAAAATTCTTTCGTTGGAACGTGCAAGAGAGGTGTTAAAAGTATCATGACACATCTACCTCGAGAGAGACGGCTTCAGTTGCAGAGTGAAAAATTGAAGATATATACATACGTAAACACATTCATAACATTCACCCCCACAAACACACACATACATATACACATGCATATATATATATATGTGTATATATATATATATATATATATATATATATATATATATATATATATTATTATTATTATTATTATTACTATCCAAGCTACAACCCTAGTTGGAAAAGCAAGATGCTATAAGCCCAGGGGCTCCAACAGGGAAAAATAGCCCAGTGAGGAAAGGAAATAAGGAAATAAATAAATGAAGAGAACAAATTAACAATAAATCATTCTAAAATAAGGAACAACGTCAAAACAGACATGTCATATAATAAACTATCAACAACATCAAAAACAAATGTCATAAATAAACTATAAAAAGACTATGTCCGCCTGGTCAACAAAAAAGCATTTGCTCCAACTTTGAACTTTTGAAGTTCTACTGATTCAACCACCCGATTAGGAAGATCATTCCACAACTTGGTAACAGCTGGAATAAAACTTCTAGAGTACTGCGTAGTATTGAGCCTCGTGATGGAGAAGGCCTGGCTATTAGAATTAACTGCCTGCCTAGTATTACGAACAGGATAGAATTGTCCAGGGAGATCTGAATGTAAAGGATGGTCAGAGTTGTGAAAAATCTTATGCAACATACATAATGAACTAATTGAACGACGGTGCCAGAGATTAATATCTAGATCAGGAATAAGAAATTTAATAGACCGTAAGTTTCTGTCCAACAAATTAAGATGAGAATCAGCAGCTGAAGACCAGACAGGAGAACAATACTCAAAACAAGGTAGAATGAAAGAATTAAAACACTTCTTCAGAATAGATTGATCACCGAAAATCTTGAAAGACTTTCTCAATAAGCCTATTTTTTGTGAAATTGAAGAAGACACAGACCTTATATGTTTCTCAAAAGTAAATTTACTGTCGAGAATCACACCTAAAATTTTGAAAGAGTCATACATATTTAAAGAAACATTATCAATACTGAGATCCGGATGTTGAGGAACCACCGTCCTTGACCTACTTACAATCATACTTTGAGTTTTGTTAGGATTCAACTTCATACCCCATAATTTGCACCATGCACTAATTCTAGCTAAATCTCTATTAAGGGATTCACCAACCCTAGATCTACATTCAGGGGATGGAATTGATGCAAAGAGAGTAGCATCATCTGCATATGCAACAAGCTTGTTTTCTAGGCCAAACCACATGTCATGTGTATATAGTATGAAAAGTAATGGGCCAAGAACACTACCCTGTGGAACACCGGATATCACATTCCTATAATCACTATGGTGCCCATCAACAACAACTCTTTGAGATCTATTACTTAAAAAATCAATAATAATGCTAAGAAACGACCCACCCACTCCCAACTGTTTCAGTTTGAAAACAAGGGCCTCATGATTAACACGGTCAAAGGCAGCACTAAAATCAAGGCCAATCATACGAACTTCCCGACCACAATCAAGGGATTTCTGTACAGCATTGGAGATTGTATATACATATATATATATATATATATATATATATATATATATATATATATATATATATATATATATATATGTGTGTGTGTGTGTGTGTGTGTGTGTGTGTTTATGGACCGAAATACCTCATAACAAAAAGATAAAAACATGCATTTTGCATTAATTGTTTTTCCTTTCTCAGCGTGAAATATGTTCCGGAAATTCTCTGTTATTCTGTCACAAAGACAATAAAAGCCTTTTCATATAAATGTCACAAAGTCTATAATATTAGTTGGCGTACCTAATTCCAAGCAAGTACTGTTCAGTCATCAATTGACTCAACGTCACAAACCATAAGAAATTCCTTGCTACTCAAATTCTAGTTTATATAAGTTACTGTCGAATACTCTTCGCCCAAACTGGGCTCCACAAGGCACTAGAAGAGATGGAAGACCCAGGCCTACATGGCTGAGGACTATGAAGCGTGAAGTGGGAGATGATGAATGGATAAGCATTGAATTAAAAGTTCGAGATAGAGACGACTGGCGAAATCTAACCGAGGTCCTTTGCGTCAATACGCGTAGTAGGAGGAGATGATGATGATGATGATGATGATAATGATAACTGGAGAGAAAACAGTATAACAATGCAATTACTATTACAATTTAGGCTCGGGTTCAGTTCATTGTTCAAGGTTAGGTGCTAACCCTGATTTTCTCTTTTTATTTTCTCCTTCATACATGGTGTAAAATTCTTCTTTTTTTTTCTCCATACATGGTGTATAATTCTTTTTTTTTTTTTTTTTTTACTTTATCTAATACC
>NC_090754.1:80028819-80041319 GCF_036898095.1 Palaemon carinicauda
GGAGAAGAGGCGTGTGGTCTGTCTCACGTGCTGGGGAGAAAACGGACGTAAATAACATAATGTTAAAAATTATACATCGTTTATTATGTAAGACTTGGGTTGATTTCAATTGTACTTACAAAATTGAATTCAATAGTCAGACACACACACGTTCCCTAGACAATAAAGACCAAGTGGCTACACACATATATATATATATATATATATATATATATATATATATATATATATATATATATATATATTTCCGGCCACACTCAGCAGGAGGGGAAGAGGGAGTAGTCATACCCAGGTGAAAGGGAGATGCGTATGTGAGCATATCTATCTTAACATTTAGCCGTCATTTTCAGCAGGTTACATGCACTAATACATACATACATATATATATATATATATATATATATATATATATATATATATATATATATATATATATATATATATATATAAACCTATAATAAGTGATTTCATAGGATGACCGTTAGGACGAGAGTCTTATACGCGAATGAAAAGCGAAAGGCTGAACTCCCACAAAAGCAATAATTCTCTTTAAAAGAGAATCGTATTTCATTCATTATTTCAAATACATTTTTTTTCACAATTGAACATTTTTATTCGGATTTGATATCTTCCCAATTCATTGAATTAAGAAACGTAGACGTTCATAAATTGAGCAACATAAAAATCCATAAAGATAAGGATACATAAAAATATTTAAAAATATTTTCTCATAAATAATGATATAGATCCTTCATAAATAGCAACTACTGCTAATTCTATTATTATTATTATTATTATTATTATTATTATTATTATTATTATTATTATTATTATTATTATTATTATAACCTGCTAAGCTACAACCGTAGTTGGAAAAGCAGGATGCTATAAGCCTACGGGCTCCAATTGAGAAAAGTAAACAAAGAAAAATAGAATATTTCAAGAACAATAACATTAAAATAAATGTCTTAAATAAACTATAAAAAAATAAGAGGAAGAGAAATAAGATAGAGTAGTATGCCTGGGTGTACCCTTAAGCAAGAAAACTCTAATCCAAGACAGTGGAAGGCCATGGTACAGAGGCTATGGCACTACCCAAGACTAGAGAACAATGGTTTGATTTTGGAGTGTCCTTCTCCTGGAAGAGCTGCTTACTATAGCTAAAGAGTGTTTTTACCCTTACCAAGAATAAAGTAGCCACTCAACAATTACAGTGCAGTAGTTAACCCCTTAAGGGGACAATGTGTAAAGAATAGGCCAAACTATTCGGTGTATGTGGATGCAAGGTGAAAATGAATCGTAACCAGAGAGAAGGCTCCAATGTAGTATTGTCTGCCCAGTCAAAGGACCCCATAACTCCCTCAGGGTAGTATCTCAACGGATGGCTGGTGCCCTATGAGAATATTCAACGTTATACTATCGAAAGCTTAGAAAATTAAAATACACTTGTTGGGTAACCAAGTTAGTACGTTTTCGTAATACATCAGGAAACTTGCATCCACAGTATTGAAAGGGTAATGGTAAGACTATCCGAATAAGCATAAAATCTCTCTCTCTCTCTCTCTCTCTCCCTCTCTCTCTCTCTCTCTCTCTCTCTCTCTCTCTCTCTCTCTCTCTCTCTTTATACATGTATATGTACACATACACACTAAATATATATATATATATATATATATATATATATATATATATATATATATATATATATACATATATATATATATATATATATATATATATATATACACATATATATACTGTATATGTGTGTTAAAAATTAGAAAGGGATGGAAACCTTTGGTTTATTACAAATTCAATATAGAATTCAATTTGCGAAGATAAAAAGTTGTAAAGAAAATAAGAGAATTTTTCGTTTAAAAAAAACTGTACCCAAAGAAGTAGTATATATATATATATATATATATATATATATATATATATATATATATATATATATATATATATATATATATATACATATATACATATAATATATAATGTGTAAATGTGCATCTGTATTTGTGACTATGTAAGTATGTTTACACCGCATTTTTGTTATTACTGTTTCTGAACCCGTGCCCATATTTGTCAAAAGGAGTAAAAAGTGCCGCAGCTGCACTAATGCTATAATGGCATTAACCTGCACAAGAACGGCTTCTGGTTCCAGGATGTTATGATGCCACCGTTACTGCACATAAGGAACGACTCGTGCAGTAGCTAAGAGCAACAGTTGAAAAACAAAACCTCTTTCACTGTTCTCTTCTTGGTAAGAGCGGATTGAGAAGGGTTGATCTTCAAAGGAGGGGGGGGGGGGGGGGGGGCAGGATGTGGTGGGATGGATGGGAGTGTCACTTCTTGGGGATTAGGAAAAAAAACGCAAGAGTAGCACTCACTCGTAAGGCTTCCTGACAGGGTCAATACATAGCTAAAACATCTATATGTTTTGCAGGTTTAATCAGTAGTGCAATATCGGTAAGTTTGGTCTGTAATAAGTGAGATAGTCCTTTCCATCTACTACTCATAAGACGAAAATTTACTTGAAATTTGTGCTCCGTCTCCTTTGTGATGTCGCTAAGTTTGATCTGTATGGAGATAGTCAATTCCAACTTCTATTCATAAGACGATAATGCTCTGTCTCCTTTACATGGTCGCAGATAAACTTGTTCAGGAAGTAAAAAAGAAAAAAACCTTTGACTTAAAGTCATTGACTGTAGAGACAAATATTCATGTCAACGAGATAAAGGAGACATGGCTAAACTAATTTCTTTCGAGAACATAAGATGATCTACCTCTAAGAAGTAAAGACTATTAGTTGTAACAATTGTTTTAGATTAATCTCTCTCTCTCTCTCTCTCTCTCTCTCTCTCTCTCTCTCTCTCTCTCTCTCTCTCTCTCGTATTCTTCTATTCATGTACTGCACTGAAGAGGTTTCACAAATTTCCACAACCACACAAAGGATAATTTTAGCGCATATATCATAAACGCCAGGCAATGTTGCATATTGTAATACCTTACTTATGCCACTAAAGACTTGCTGAAAAATGCATTATACCTTTCAGAGACAGTGTAAGTTTAGCAACAGAGAGAGAGAGAGAGAGAGAGAGAGAGAGAGAGAGAGAGAGAGAGAGAGAGAGAGAGAGAGAGTGTATTGTAGGAAATGTAGTGGGTGACATGAAGCGAGGCTTTAATTCACTGCATAAGCAAATCTTCTATTTACCTTTAACTTTACAAAATAGTAATTAACAAGAGAAAAACTAACGTAATTTTAAAGGAAACATATAATAGAAAATAACCAACAAAATGACACATAGTAATATTATCTTAAGGAAAACTATGCAAAAAAAAGAAAAATTAACATCACACTATGTGTACTTCATAATACACGTACTCGCACGAACATATCACACACTAATCACAAAAGTGTAACTTAACTGTAGAGGATCAGAGCTTAGCAAGATAATGCATTCACACAGCTTTGAAGCATTTTTGTCAAGGAAAGAAAGTAAACTTTCGGGATGATTAAGTGTTGGATTTTAGAGTCACGTTGTCACAAGAAATGCACGTATTAAATATTCAATTCGCATTTTGGTTTAATACTGGAAAAAATCTATATGTAGAATTATACGAAGGGCTGCGTGAGGAATGTATATATATATATATATATATATATATATATATATATATATATATATATATATCATACAAATATATATATATATATATATATATATATATATATATATATATATATATATATATATATATATATATACACATATATATACACACACATATATACATATATATACACATATATATACACATATACATACACACACATATATATATATATATATATATATATATATATATATATATATATATATATATATATGTATATATATATATATATATATATATATATATATATATATATATATATATATATATATATATATATATATCGAAGACTATATCCCGTCCCTTACCAAAATGTTTTTCTCCTTTTCCCTAACCTATGCCTGGATTTTCCGGCCCCTTTACCTTTTCTTAACCTTTTCCTACATATTTTACCATTTACACATTCTAAGAATTATTGCAATTCTTTATTTCTTAGTTAAAGTTATATTTGATACAAATTTTCTTCTTGTTTTGCAGTCTTTATAATCGTTTTATTGTCTGGCAAGAATTTTGTAATCATCCAATTCTACCTCATTTTTTAAAGGCCTTCATAACCCCCTTGTTACCAGATGATGAAATCAGGATATTCACGTGGCCTTGTCTTTAATAAATTGGATACATTTTTTCCTATTTCACAAAAATCTGTGAATGATAATTCTATAAAACTTCCAGGACTTGACTACAAATGAGCCTAGTTATATAGCCAGTCCTTCTTCAAGGCATAAGGAAAATTCCCTCAGCATTATAAACTGAATTAGATATAAAGGCTATTTATAGGTGCTCCTTTTCTAAGCATTCAATTAATGAATGCCCACAAGACTATAGACACATTTAAGGACAACAACTAACATTGATACAATTTCTCTTCTGTTGTGGTGGCCTCATGGTAGCGTTCTTGCCTGGTGATTGCCAAACCGGGGTTCGAGTCCCGCTCAAACTCGTTATCTTCTTTAATCGCTGCAACCTCACCATCCTTGTGAGCTAAGGTTGGGGGGGGGGGAGTTTGGGGGAGCCTATAGGTCTATCTGCTGAGTCATCAGCAGCCATTGCCTGGCCTTCTTTGGTCTTAGCTTTGGTGGAGAGGGGGCTTAGGCACTGGTCATATGGAATTGCCCCATGGCATTGCCCTGCTTGATAGGGCAATGTCACTGTCCCTTGCCTCTGCTATTCATGAGTGGCCTTTAAACATTTAAATGACCATTTATTCTTTGAAAACTCTGATGCTCTACTCTGAAATCGTGATTGGCTTCTGAATTCTACTAAACCGTACACTGAACTTCAGTGGTTAACTTATCTATCAATGGCTGTGACGTTAAATTACACATACATATACACCAAATACTAATAAACTTCTTTGGTGACTAACTATTCTCATAAATACTTTAAGGCTAACAACAGTACAGTACAGTGGTAACGTGTTCGTCGAGCATTCGCATGACAACAGATCGATCCTCGCCTGGGACCGTGTTGATTAAACTGTTTTCTGGGGAGGCCACTGCTGTGGTTGGGCACCACAGTGGGGGGGGGGGATTTGGGCTTGCCCGGCTGACGTTCTGGTGAGTATCTATTCTGATAAAACAAAAGAAACCTGGCACCTTTAATCTTTAACAATTTTGTTGAGTAGTCATACATTACATGTCAGGATACGGCCTTGAATTATAACATTTTCTATTCAACTTGATATCCATACATGGATGCATACTTTTTTTATTTCAAGAGAGGGGAATAAGAAAAATCATCAAGAAAGATAAAATAACCAGACCAGCAAAATTCTATTCAACTTGGTATCGATACATGGAAATGATTTTCTTTTAATTTTAATAGAAGGGAATATAAAGAATCATCAAGAAAGATAAAATAACAAGATCAGCAGAATCCAATATTACAGTCCTTTCCCAAAGATGGCATCCCGTCTTTATTCACATACAAGGAGTAACTATCACAGACCGTTTTCTATATTACGTCAAAGAAAACAGCACCAAAAGCCTTGTTCCAAAAAGCAAAGGGAATGTCGAGTTGGTCCACATCACAGAACTCAAACTAAACGAAGCATTTAATCTTCCGTCAAGATAAGATTTCACGAGTATAATTCAGATAATCGCTCTCTTATAGCCAATCCCTTTTTCCTCCAATGCCACGAGCTCTCTGGCAAATCTCTTAATTAGGAGGAGAGTAAACAAGTCGCTATGTACTAATACCTTGTGGGAGGAGAAGACAGGTGCTCTGACACCTTTATACATGGGGGTTTCATCTCGACACGACAGCCCGTTCCTTCAAAGAATGGCCAGGTGCAGATACTTCGTTATTACCTAATGTTTCACCTTAAAATGTGGTCCAAGGCTAATATTTTCATCTCTCTCTCTCTCTCTCTCTCTCTCTCTCTCTCTCTCTCTCTCTCTCTCTCTCTCTCTCTCTCTCTCTCTCTCATACTTATTCTTCATCTTCCCCACACTGCATTGTATGGTGCAGAAAGCTAATTTGCCTTTTAAGAACAATTTCAATGGAATTTTATCTCTTTTATCAGTAAAATATATTTGTGTTATTGGGGTAAGTTTTTATCTTATCAGAATTGGCAATGTACTAAACAACAACAACAATAATAATAATAATAATAATAATAATAATAATAATAATAATAATAATAATAATAATAATAATAATAATAATATCTTGAGTGTTTTAATATTGCTGAACCTCACTCACATTTCAAAAAATTTAAGATGCTACCGGATTTCTAAAGAGCTGGTAACCCATGCTTTTTTTTCACAAACTTATAACTCTCATCTCTAAATATATCTGCAAAAATTAAACCATCCAGTAAAAACGCTTTGCTGGGCCATCCTAGAGTAAATCTGTTTTTATTGATGTAGACCGTAGAATAATAGAATGGCTAAGAACTTACTGCAGCCACACTAATGACAATACAGACTTCAATTATGATAATTTCACGTTTTATCTTTCAAGTTTCCCCCAGGTTATAAAAAATGGTATGGATATTTATATCTCGTAATGGAGAGGGAGAATAAAGTTGCCAATAATACGTAAATTAATGGCAAAAGTCTAATTTAAGACGGAAAGTGGACTCCAACGAAAAATTGTAACACCATCTATACAAGATGTGTCTTCAAAAGTTCAAACTTGCAGCATATATCTTTATGTTGAACAGACTGACATAAGTCTTTTCAAAGTTTATATATGAAATATCTGTTTGGAAGTTATCTTATTTTTATTGTTCATTACTTCTTATATCGTTTATTTATTTCCTTATTTCCTTCCTCACTGGGATATTTTCCTCTGTTAGAGCCCTTGGGATTATAGCATCTTGCTTTCCCAACTAGGGTTGTAGCTTAGCTAATAATAATAATAATAATAATAATAATAATAATAATAATAATGATAATAATAATAATAATAATAATAATAATAATAATAATAATAATAGTTGGAAATTCCAAAAAGAATACTTTACAATACGAACTTGATCTACATGTCATTTACTGGCGTTACTTATTACAGTAAATGATAAATGAAATTACGTTATATTTTACTTTTTCAACTTATTCTATTAAAAACAATTCGTAATGTATTAAAGTAACTGGGAAAATACATTAGACCTGAATAGGCTTCGGTTGTGAGAAAAGTTAGTCCACGAATTTCCATTTTGTAAGTAAACAATATTGATTAAAAAGGTAAACAAAAATAAAATAGACGTGTTAGAGTCATTTGAACAACATAAGAGTTCTTTCATCAACTTAAAATGAAAAAAAAAGTTAAAAATAAATACTTTTCGTTTACTACTAATGTCATATTATACAACAGGATTAGAGCAAGGGCATTAAACTTACACCTTCCATTTGTTTTCATAACGTTAGAAGTGCAGTACACGCACTTATATGTTTACACTTAGACCTTCCATTTGTTCGCATAACGTTAGAAGTATAATCACTTAAATGTTTATAAAAGCCGTGTTTGTCAGAAACGTGGTTAAAAATCCACAATTGGTTTGCCGGAAGTCTAAGGTGATTTGCGGCATGACAGTCCTACCTAACCAATAACTTTTACAGGAGGAGGCAATAGTCACATATTAGAACTAAAGAGACCCTCAGTAAGCTCAGACCTCCGCCGCGGCAGCTTATTTATCGACCTTTTGCTCGACCTTGTCCTTGACCTCTGACCTTAACATTTATTAATTGGCGTGGATTTTCATACACTCATATATGAACCAAGTTTGAAGTCTCTAAGACAACGGTGTCCAAACTTATAGATGATTACATGAACTGGACATTTTGCTTGACTGTGACCTTGACCTTGACCTTACAAAATGTAATAATTGCCAGCTTCTTTTACATAACAGTTAATCCCTGCAAGTTTCATTACTCTACGATTAAAATTGTGACCAAGAAGCTATTCTCACAAACACACACAAATCAACACACAAACCGAGGCGAAAACATAACCTCCATCCAACTTTGTTGGCTTAAGTAAAAACACTTTTAGTTTCTCTTCCATATCAATAGACTAAAATGGAGAAAACACTACCACGTCCCAACTTCGTTATCAGAGGTAAAAAATATTTTTAGTTTCTATTCCATATCAATAGACTAAAATGCAATAGAGGTCAATCACTAAAGCCCAGATCATCTTTATTCTAAAGATATTTTAAGAGGGGAACCTAAACACCACCATACTACTCAAAACCATTATCGGATCTTTAAGAAAACAGGTACTATACTCACTTTTTTTAATGAGGCGCATTTGCACTGACTCGCACGGGTGCCCTATTAGTTTTGAAAATTTTCCTATTAGCTGATTGGCTAGAATTATTTTGTCCAACCAATCAGCTAGTAAGAAACTTTTCCGAACTAAAAGGACACCCTTGCGTCCAACCAATCAGCTAGTAGAAAACTTTTCCGAGCTAAAAGGGCACCTATGCGTCCAACCAATCAGCCAGTCGGAAACTTTTCCGAACTAAAAGGACACCCCTGCGTCCAACCTATTAGCAAGTACGAAGCTTTTCCGACCTAAAGGGGCACCCCTTCGAGTCAGTGCAAATACGCCTCATTAAAAAAAAAAATTAGTATAGTAATTAAACACGCTATATAAGATTTATATTACATGCGTTTCTTCAAAGGGATTAGAGAGAATAAACAAATACTATTCTCTTTCTAGCAATAGAATGGAATTGTTGATTTATGATTACTATTCTTAAGACATTTAGCAATCTATACAACTATTTTATTTTTGCCAGTGTCAGACATATTGATAACGTGTTTTCTATTATTATTATTATTATTATTATTATTATTATTATCATTCTACAACCCAAGTTGGAAAAGCATGATGTTATAAGCACAAGGGCCCCAACAGGGAAAAATAGCCCAGTGAGGATAGGAAATCAGGAAATAAATAAACTACATGTGAAGAAATTAATAATATAAAATATAAAATCAGCAGCAACATTAATATAGATCTGTCATATATAAAATTCACAGTGGCATTATTCTTTTCTGATAATCATCGACAACGTATATGCATGATATCCAGTCAATAGTTAAAAAAAGGGACATATAATCAATAGTTAGAAAAAAAGTATAAAGAACTAAACATGAATCACGATAGTTCCAAACCAATACAGTTTCAGGCTTCGTTATCTAGTCTTTTTTTTTTTCTTACAATGTTGCTAAATTACAGTAAAATAGGTATTTATTGCAATTCCAATCTTTAATTGGTGATTAAGAGACCCAAACACTAGTAGGTCAACAAAATTAATAATTGCAGATTCAGCACGGCGACAAATTATGATTTATAAATGATAACTGGGTAGACATGATCCGTTGATCAATTGCGTAACAGATATTGTAATCCGAATTCACTTATAATAGAAAAGAAACTCGCTGAGAATCGTTTAAAGGTTTAAAGGCCGCTCATGAATGGCAGAGGCTAGGGACAGTGACATCTCCCTTTCAAGGAGGACAATGCCCTAGATCAGCGACCAAGCCCCTTCTCCATCCAAGCTAGGACCAAGGAAGGGCAGGCAATGGCTGCTGATGACTCAGCAGGTAGAAGTATAGGCTACCCCCAAACACCCAATCCTTAGCTCCAAAAGATGGTTAGGTTGCACCGACCAAAGGAACTACCAAGTTTGAGCGGGACTCGAACCCCAGTTTGGCAATCACCAGGCACGGACGTTACCACATCGGCCACCAAAACCCAGTTAAAAAAAGAATCAGTCAAAAAAGGAATTAGGTGAATAATAATAAATCAATACGTCAGTTAAGTTCGCCTGAATGAGAAGGAAGAGAACTCAATTTTACCACTGCTACGGATAACGCACGATATGGAAACCTTGCCAAAATATATATTGAATATTTTGCCAAAAGTAAGCAAATCAATGGGTTCAACACGAAGATAGGAGAATGTACTACGAAGAAATAAATCAACGTCTCGATCATGCTGATTTTGAAAACAATATCTTATTAAGTATGCTAATTATACGCATAAATCACTTCTTAGAAAGTGACGTGATGTAAAGCAAATACTTTCCGGCATGCATTTTACCATTCAATAAAATAAATCATGTCAGTACTAAATTGAGAAAATAATGACCAAAGTTGATTAAATGACAACATATATTTGTGCTGTACTTCTGAGTGGAGATACAATGGCGTGGTGAAAAGATTTGTGCATTGCTATGATCAGGAGAGCTGTACTAGTCAAGGCCACCCATACTAGGTTAGTTTGTTGTGAGCAATCAGATCAAAGTCTCCCACTGCCAGCAATTCGCAGTGTACAGCGTGATGGGGAAAATTGGCCAAACGCCAGACACATATAAGTACATGTCTGAGGTCTTTGTCCTGCAGAGGACTATAAATGGTTGCATTTGTTGTTATGGGATTCCGTTAATTTTGTTAAATCTAGTAAAGATTCAGAGTCCGGATATAGAGACTAGTAGGAGTCTTGAGTGACTTTGCAACTCAGTCACCTACCACTTCAGTACTCAGAATAACAGAGGTAACTATTGCAAATTTATGTTGCCTACAGACCTCAAGAGTTAGTTCTAGACGAAAGGTGAAGTACCCCTTATTTATCTTTTATAGGCAAAATGGCAAAAACTTAAATCACTTGAGTTGTTTAGCCCTGTCCACACGATCGAGCATGCCCGAAGGGCAAACAGTGATACCAGACCACAATAGTTAGTAAGAATGAGGGTTAATGACGTCAGAAGCGGGAAAACCACAGACAGGGATCTGGCATTATACAGTGTTGCCAGATCCCTGCCTTTAGTTTCCCCGCTTCTGACATCAACCCTCATTTTCACTAACTATTGTGGCCTGGTATCACTGTTTGCCCGTCGGGCATGCTCGATCGTGTGGACAGGGCTTAACGCGTGATTTTAACAACCTTGACATAATACTCAGATAGAATTTCCCATAAGTAACCGTGAGTTAACTGGGTATATCATTGATGTTGATAAAGCTTACCCAGTCTAATTTAGTACAATGCCTTATAGTCTTTATTCACAGTAAGTAGTGAAGAGTTTATACAAATAATCAGTATATGGAGATGAAATTTGAGCATGCACTGATATCAAACTGCTTACGGTGTTATTATTATTATTATTATTATTACTTCTTACTAAGCTACAACCATAGTTTGAAAAGCAGGATCCTATAGGCCCGAGGGCTCCAACAGGGAAAAGAGCCCAGTGAGAAAAGGAAATAAGGAAACTCCGAGAAGCAATTAAAAACCAAAATAAAATATTTTAAGAACAGTAACACCATTAAAATAAATCTTTCCTATATAAACTAAAAAAACTGTAAAAAAAACAAAGGGAAGAGAAATAAGACAGAATAGGCGGGCAGAGTTTACCCTTAAGCAAGAAAACTCTAACCCAAGACAGTGAAAGACCATGGTAAAGAGGCTACGGCACTACCCACGACTAGGGAACAATGGTTTGATTTTGGAGTGTTCTTGATAACGCGAGCGATGCAAGAAAAAACTTTGGTGTCTAGTGATTAGAACATGACAGGGTAAACCAAATGAGGTGAGCATTTAGTCCGAAAAACCTTTGGAGACGACATTTCTCACAATTTGGCAGGAGAAATAAAAATCCAACATTCCTAGAATCTTTATCCTTATCTAATTTGTTTTTCTACCACGATTAACCTTTATACACGTATTTACTAAACACATGCATATATATATATATATATATATATATATATATATATATATATATATATATATATATATATATATATATATATATATATATATATATATATATATATATATATATATATATAGATTCAAGCAAATATTTTATATAGATGTATATGATACATATAAATTAAATACATATATGTACTGAATATATATATATATATATATATATATATATATATATATATATATAAATTATATATATATATATATATATATATATATATATATATATATATATATAATTTGTATATGAAATTCACTTATATAAAATCTGAATAGAAACCAATACATCAAGTATAACCCGCTGTATGATATCTGTTCCTATGAATTAGGCTGCACACACAGTCCCAAAGATAGCATTCAAATATCTGATCCAGATAAATGGTGGGGATTTTGATAAAACAAAGATCACACGTCAGTTAGTCTTTGTCTCTCAACAAAAACCTTTCAAAATCCGTTAGGCTTTTTATTTATGCACAAAAAGGGATGAACCTTAAAATAGAAAAAAAAATAGGTAATGGATTTTGGGCAATGTAACTTCCTGTAATATATGTAACAGTTTATAATGTTGATGAAGCCATCATAAACAGTAT
>NC_090754.1:80046319-80048819 GCF_036898095.1 Palaemon carinicauda
CTGCTTCATTAATATCTGTATCCGTTAGATATTCAACATTTTCTTCTGTCATTTCTGTTTCATTATTCTCATTCGCAATTCTTGGCATGAACTCACTCTTACATTTTTCTGCTAATATGTTGCATATTTCCTTTTTTTCATTCGTTAGCCGTCCTTCAATTCTTAGAGGGCCTATTTCTAATCTCCCTTTATTCATCTTTTTTGCATGGAGTAAAGTACTTTGGGGTTTCTTTTTATATTTTGAAGTGTCCTTTCTTCTAAGTCCCTTTTTTCATTTTCTTTCGACTGTATAATCTTTTGTTCTGCATTTCCTATCTTACATTTTATTTCCCTCATTTTCCACACATTTTTTTCTTTTGCAAGATTTTTCTTCCACTTTCTAATTTTCTGAAATAAGATCCTTCTGTCTCTTAGTATGCACTTCTTTTGTTTATTGTTTTTTTTCGCTACATATTTTTCAACAATTTTCTCCAGTATTTTGTACAGTATGTCCGTATTTACCTGTATATTATCACTTACAAATACATTTTTCCATTCTTTATTCATTTCTTCATTTATTTCTGACCATTTTATATTCTTACTGTAAAAATTATATTTTCCATATCCTTCCCAAAGTTTTGTGCTTTTATTAATTCTGCAATCACTTGCTTTGGAATGGACTATCAATTCTACGACATTGTGGTCTGAAATTCCCGTGTTATACACTATTATTTCTTTAACATAATTCACCTCATTCACAAAAACTAGATCTAGGACATTTTCCTTTCTTGTTGGAATGTGGTTTATTTGTTGCATATTATGGTCTAATAGCATATCTTGAAGGTTTTCAAATTACTTCTTTTCTTCTGCGCTACTATTACTCTCTTTTTTATATGTATACAAGCAACCACTTTCTTTTATCCATTCTTTCCAATCCACGAAAGGAAAGTTAAAATCTCCGGATAGGAGTATATTCCAGTCTTTATGGTTTCTACATATATCTATTTTTTCTATCATTATGTCAAACTCCTTAGTATTTGGGGGTCTGTAAACTACAATATTCACTAGTTTTTCAAATTCAAATTATACCGCAATCAATTCACATTCTGTGTTGCTGTATTTTTCACAGACTTTTCCTTGATTTATGTCTCTTCCATATATTGCGGTTCCCCCTTGATTCCTATTTTTTTCTGTCTGATCTATAAGTTTGGAAACCCTTTATCTGGTCATCACTGCCAGTCTCTTGGGAATACCGTGTTTCACTTATATTTAATATATCTATTTTTTCAATTTGGGTTAGTTCTTCTAAGAACTCTATTTTCCTTTTAGAGTTACTCGTGACTAAACCCTGTGCATTCATCACTATTATGGTTTGTGTTACATCCCCATTATTTAATATTGGTAATAATATGGATTCTCCCATGCTTCCTTCCTGTTCTGATATGATGTTCTTTTCTTCATTTCCCGGAATTCTGCCATTAAAAAATTCAACTTTTCTACTATATTTGCTCTTTCGCCTTCATATTTATTTTTGTGTGTATACTTGCAATTATTCCCATATCTGCACCAACCCCTGGCATTATAGATGCATTCTTTGTAGTTGGGCTCTAAATATGCAGTTTTGGGTTGAAAGGCCTCATATCTTGGGGCTCTTGGTTCATAGCGCGGTATATACATGGCCTGCTTTTTTGTTTCTTTTTTTGTTTCATTTTCCCTTTCATTTTTCTTTTCAGTTTGCTGAGTTTTCTTACTTTCATTCATGGTTGCAGGATGCATATATCGACATTTTTTTTGAAACTGCATCCTTTTCCTTCTTTTAGGTTTTTGCATATTTTTGGATGGATATCTCTGCATTCGTCTCCATATCCTTCTAAATACGCACATTTACCATATATTTCATAATTATGGCATATCTTTGGATGCTTGTAGTAGCATCTTTCGCGAAATTTGCAATTCCCTCTTTTCAGCAAATTGCAGACTATATCTTTCTTTTCTTTTTTCTTTTTGTTCTTGCTCTTCCCTAAAAGTATGTAGGTCTGGGTAAAGTCTCTAAGGTCTATTATTTGTTTCCATCTGATAATTTACTTCTTCATAAGTATGTTGTTGGATTGTTATACCAATGATTTCCTCGGCATCCTTACACATATCCTGTTCATTTTTCTCTTCTTCTTCTTCCTCTCCTTCTTCTTCTTCTGTTTCTCCTTCTTCCTCTTCTTTATCTTCAACTATTTGTAGATTTAGTCTCGACTTAATTATATTTTCTATCCAGACTAAGCATGTTGAGCAGAATACCTTTGTGTCTTCATTTTTAATTTTTTGCTGTATTTCAGCACATGTAGGGTGTGTTGAAACATGACAAGCATCACATTTTCTAATCAATTGTTGAGGATTATTAATGGAATACCATATCTTACATGTATTACACCATTTTGGCATTCTTTTTCCCAATGCATCAATCAGCATATTCACCATATTGGACTTCTTAGTGTTCTTTGATGGAATGTGTTGATTGATGTAGACT
>NC_090754.1:80058819-80063819 GCF_036898095.1 Palaemon carinicauda
TCATCTTTGGAGCTGTCTACTCATACAGTTTAATTACTTAAGGAGAGAGAGAGAGAGAGAGAGAGAGAGAGAGAGAGAGAGAGAGAGAGAGAGAGAGAGAGAGAGAGAGCAGATTTATTCTGCAACACGTGTTCCCCAGATCAACATACGTGGGCTTAAGAGAAAAAAGGTATGTAGGACGTGGGTAGGCACAAAGTCTAGGTAGGTAAATAGGTAGCGGTAGGTACCCTACAACCTTGAACTAGATAACTGCTTTACTTTATCTATGGCATAGGAACAGCGCTGTGATACGACACGTGTCTGTGATAAGGGAAACTTCTCGTTTTTAAGCGAGTAGTGGGACGGTGGCCTCCAAAGTCGGGGGTTAGGTCTTTCAGTGTTGCCAGATATGGGGATTTATCCCTATATTTTAGGGGGTTTTGGGTGTCTGATAGGGATATTCTGTATAAATTTTTCTGAAGAAGAAACAAAGATGAGTAAACCTTTTTATTGCTGCAATTAGTTTACTTGCACTTGCATGAAGTATAGTGAGTAATTTCTATATTAGTAAAGCCTAAATGATCAGAAGAAAATATATTTCTGGAAATGGGGACTTTTGAGTTTTGGGAATTTTTCATCATGAATTTGGGTGATTTTTAGACTAACCCATCTGGCATCACTGGCTACACCAAGCTTCGAGTTACAGACGCCTGTCTGTGTCAGAGCCTTGAAAATCTCTGTTTCAGTTATGATTGCCAAAAGAGATTACGAGGTAATTAAGGGAGAAAACGCTCGAAAGCCATAAATTCTACAGTGAAGAGTTTTGGGACTGTGGGGAAAGCGCTTTGCTGCCTAATGAGGAGAAAAAACTGTAAGAACAAAGAGCTTCCTCAAGATGAGAGACAAGAAGAGAAATTAACAATGTCTGTGGAGGCCATTTCCGCACAATATAAAGTGTCTTGTAGCCTAGCGATTGACTTCCATAACCTTGGGACATTTTACGGTCCTGTGCTGAAATTTGTTTTACGTAACCTTCGGGCACTGAAAACTAGGTTAATATTCAAAGTAGGGAGACGGGCAGTTGATAGACCTGTCTCTGCTCTTTTTCTGGTATAGAATTATGTTTATTTTAATGTTGGTGTTCTTAAAATATTTTATTTTTTCTAGTTTCCTTTCCTCGCTGGGCTATTTCCCCTGTTGGGGCCCCTGGGTTATAACATCCTGCTTTTCCAACTAGGGTTGCAGATCAGCAAGTAATAATAATAATAATAATAATAATAATAATAATAATAATAATAATAATAATAATAATTGGAAATAAATACAATTTTCTTTTACTACTGCACATATTTCTTTTTCTTGGCAATCGGAAATAAATGTAATAATTCTTCACATGACGATACATTTACTCGAATAACTACGATTATGAACACCGTCCTACTTCCATTGATTTCGATATGATTGGAAAATACTGGTATGATTTTCAAGCAGAAACACAACGCTAATTATTTTCACACTTTGATATTAACTTACAACCAATTAAGAACACCGTATGCATAGACTAGTTGTATTAATATAAAAGCATTTACGCTTACCAAAAACAATTCACCCAAAAATCGCATGATTTAATATATCAAAATAACAAGATATTTGCAGAAGTTTTAAAAAAAAATTGCAATATGTCTCACAGTTCCATGTGAACGTTGGCTACTTATTAGGGAGAAAATAGTCTTCCACTTACTGGGAACACAAGAAAATAATCTAATTGATATCTAGAGCTGCAATAGGTAATAATTAACACCATAATTTTAACAATAAAGTATCATAATGAAATTCATGAAGCCAATAAAGGTATTGACGAAGACACATCAATTTCGTATCAATAGAAAGATTTAAAAAAAAATTAGCAGTGTTTAGTGGTCATCCAACTTACGACAGTTTCATTAAAACTAGTTTCTGCTTATACTGACTCAAGTTGATAGTCAAGGTCAACGAGAAATCCTGCTGTGCTGACTGCAAACATATTTGATCAAATGGGGATAATAATAGGTTTTTATTTTTGTCTTCAAATTGCCCTTGTTAGGATAAAGATCTCTGAAGACACACAGTGCTTCTGCCAGCCCAGTAATAGGTGAAAAACAGTATTACTTAATGGTATTAGAGTGATATTACCAATACAGTTCTAAAAGAACAATAATTAGCAATTGCTTTGCTCATCAACGGAATTAAAGGCTTATTCCTTGAACTTGCCATGTGTTGAACTGGATTTTTTTACATCAAAGGTAAAACTATCCTGCTCTGAGACACAGTGTGGGTTACAAACATTTGTCCTATGTTATTGAGTCGGTAAAAGTTGAAGAAGCTAAATAACAAAATGTTTGGCAATAAATGTAAAATACGGTGGTAACATATGTATTTTTGCCAATAAACGCACAATTAAACGATGTATTTTACTGCATACCCTACATACAAAGAAGGAAGAGTCGTATCCCATGCATTATTATCATTGTTATTATTATTATTACTTGCTAAGCTACAGCTATGGTTGGAAAAGCAGGATGCTATAACGCCCAGGGGCTCCAACAGGGAAAAATAGCCCTGTGAGGAAAGGAAACAAGGAAAAATAAAATTTTTAAGTAGAGTAACAACATTAAAATAAATATCTCCTATATAAACTATAAAAACTTTAACAAAACAAGAGTTAGAGAAACAAGACAGAACAGCGTGCCCGAGTGTACCCTCAAGCAAGAGTTCTAACCCAAGACATGTAGTTTAAAAACACCAACCAGTGCTTCCTAAGGTAGAGGAATATAAGTCGGTAACCATCACCCCAAATGTAAGCTTAAGAGTGGATATGGATAACAAAACTTCGCACATATCTTTGTTATGCAATGTCCTAACTTGTACATTATAGCTAGTATATGAGAGATGAATACCGTTTACAATGTAGCTTAAACAATTAAAGTTGTATGAAAATAGTTAATATTGTAGGCTGTGTTTACAGTCTTCAACTAGAAGGGCACACAGTAGAGATCATGCCTTTGCCACGCAAAGCAGTCTTATTTTGCTCTTAAATTTACTGCGTACTTGTACTTCAATGTATATTCTCTAAAATCTAAAAGATTTGTACTTGGGTCATACCCTCAAGTCCACCAAGATTCCTAGAAATTGGTTTAGCAATTTTGCGTAATGTTGTTCACAAACAAAATATATTCTAACAAAACATTTGCCATTTACTTAACTTTGTGATCATTTTCAAAGCAATGCTGCGTACTTGTACTTTGATGTGCTTTATCAAATTGTTACAGATTCACCCTTGGGTTATACCCAACATGACTACTAAGTTTTCTCAAAATCGGTACAGTAGTTTGTGTGTAAAGTTGCTCACAAACAAATAAACGACGATAGGGGTGAGTACATATCTTTCGCAAAATCGATTTTGACGAAGTGAATTAAACGATGGACAGGTCTTACTTCAGCAGCATAACGGAAATCAACAAAAATATGAAGTTATAGTGAGTGACATATAACTGTCTACCATGCCTCGAGATTATTTAGATGAAACAATCTGACATTTAAAATGTCATTAGCTTTAAAGGCAGCCACTTGCCAAGCAGATCCTAAATAATTGCTAAATAATAACATATTTCTCTTGCGTAGGGGAGGCTGCACAAGCCTCCTACCTAGTATAATGGTCCCCCATTCGCCTCGCCTTCGCAAGGCAGCAGATCGATCCCAGCTCGAGACCGTGAGTTCAAGCTGCTTACTGGGGAGGCTACTGCTGTGGTTGGGCACCACAGTGGCGGGTTGGGTTTGTCGGGCTGACGTTCTGATAGGCATCTATTCTGATGATGCTGGAACTGAAACCAGACACATTAAGCCTTTACTTTTATCCCAGAGGAAAAGCGCGATGGATCAGCTACCATAGACATAACTCCATAAGGAACTACCTACAACGCCTCTGTTTTACACATTGCTTCCTTAAAAGGAATTGAATGTTATCTGGATCTAGAAAAAAAACATCTTCATTCCCTTTCCTCCAATTTTAACCGTTAAGGTAATCCATTGCGTGTCTTTTAGCTATATTACGCAAATCATTTGTAGACTATATCGAAATTAACGTTGACGTCTTAGTTTTATGCCATAACTTGCTTTACTCCGGCAAAATATAGGTAAACAAGAGGAGTAGAAGGAATATGAAGAAATGCTAGCAAATCTACAAGAAGCAGCAGTTTCACGAAACTAGAAAAAGGAAAACTTGAGTTCACATTAAACAGTTTTCACCGTTAAAGTAATTCATTGTGTGACGTTTAGCTAAATTGAGCAAATCAATTGTATATAAAATTAACGTTTATCTCTTAAGTTTTATGCTATAACTCGCTTTTCTCCGGCAAAATACATGTAAAAAGAGGAGTAGAAGAATATGAAGAAATGTTAGCATACCAACAAGTAGCAACAGTTTCACGAAACTTAAAAAAGGGGAAAACTTGAGTTCATAATAACAAAGGTAAATTTATGAGGACGATAAATCATGCACTGGAGTGGGACGAATTGATTCCCTGATAATAGTAAACATTGAAATTGAAATGAAGAATTTCCAAAGCGGATTCATAGATTCATAAATAAACGAATATATTTAAATGTATTAACCTAGATAAACTCAATGACTCACGTAGATTAAAAGGATTCAGGTCTAATCTTTGTTAGGATCGACTTAGAAGGGACGGTGTGATACAGTTGTGAACTACTTCAAATGTATTATGCAATGGACTAATCAAGAGTAGATTGTCATTGCTAAATGACTACCAAGGATATATACTGTGAACTAATTTAGAAGAATATATGGTTGCTAAATAGTAATCGGAAGAATAGTAATCAAGTTTACTATAAATATGCTGAATTAATACATGCATACCCATATATATATATATACAGTATATATATATATATATATATATATATATATATATATATATATATATATATATATATATACATATACATATATATGTATATATACA
>NC_090754.1:80071319-80073819 GCF_036898095.1 Palaemon carinicauda
AGAGGGGGGGGGTGGAATTGCTTTCTATGGTTCTTTGGTATTAATCAATATTAGCATTTTATAGTGAAATTGACATCATTACCAAATGATTTATTAAGTAATTTTGTAGCTGTTAAGTCGACAATAACAATTTGAGCTTTAATTGCGATTATTTTAATTTACTTACATCAAACCAGCAACCCACAGAAGAGTTTATTACATACACGTTGAAACTAAACTGTAAATGCAAAGAAAACTAAGATCAGAGAATATGATAAATCTAAGTCTTCAACAGAGGCAGCAACTTGAAAATGCTTTGGTCTCTCTTGTGATAAGCATGGATATGACTTAGGAGACGGGTAGACTACCCAAAAGCTAAATAAAAAAAATGTCGTTATAGGTCTACCCAGGAAACCAAATAACGATGCTTCTTAAAGCACTATAACTAGAAGCCGATTGGTCTAACCAGCTATGATAAAGATGCCTTAACATAAATGTATTTTGGTTACGAAACAAATGAGCTTCTCTTGATTCATTACGTAGACTACATAACCAAAATAGACTCTGCACGCAACGTGAAAATAATTGGACATTTCATAAATCTATGCACGGCCTAGAGCTCATCCGTGAATATATGAAAGTCTATGAAACTATCGAGCGAATTGCTATCTATGGGTTGCCTCTGCTAGAGCCCGTGTCTTATTATTATTATTATTATTATTATTATTATTATTATTATTATCATTATTATTATTATCATTATTACTTGCTAAGCTATAAAACAAGTTGGGAAAGCAGAATGCTATAAGCCAAGGGCTCCAACAGGGAAAATGGCCTAGTGAGGAAAGGAAATAAGGAAACTACAAGAAAAGTAATCATCAATATAAAATATTTCAAGAACAGTAACGTTAAAATAAATATTTCATATATAAACTATGAAAAAAAAAAACAAGAGGAAGAGATATAAGATAGAATATTGTGCCCGAGTGTACCCTCAAGCAAAAGTAACTACCCCAAGACAGTGAAAGACCATGGTAAAGAGGCTATGGCACTACCATAGACCAGAGAATAATGGTTTGATTTTGGAGTGTCCTTCTAGAAGAGCTGCTTACCATAGCTAGAGTCTCTTCTACCTTTCACAAGAGGAAAGTAACCACTCAACAATTACATTGCAGTAGTTAACCCCTTGAGCTAGGAAGAATTGTTTGGTAATCCCAGTGTTGTCAGGTGTATGAGGACAGAGGAGGATATATAAATAGACCACACTATTCGATGTATTTGTAGGCAAACAGAAAATGAGCCGTAACTAAAGAGAAGGAACCAGTGTAGTACTGTCAGGCCAGTCAAAGGATACAATAACTCTCTAGCGGTAGTACCTCAACGGGTGGCTGGTGCCCTGGCCAACCTACTACCATGCTATAGGCAAGGCGTTCTAAAATTAACGAACGAATTCTCACAGTCCAATAACTGTAGGCCTACCTAATGGCCGCTTGTGATAACAATTGAATTAGCTGATTTTTTTTTTTTAATACAGCGTGAGATTGCAGGATCTAGGACTTTAATTTGGCAAGAAATTTCACGGCGAAGTATCCTTAGGTATTGATAGCAATAAATTGATGCGTAGAAGGTGTTTCCTATGCTATCTATAAACGACTTTACTCACTGTTGATGATTTGGCAAAATACTGCACTAGCTAAGACGACACATCATCCTGTGAACTTATGTAAAGTCATTCAATGCCGTCAGTAAACGCCCTAATGAGAATAATTTCAAATTGCTCACATCTCTAATTTACATGAAACGTACTCTTCTAACTCCTTCAAGGGTGGTGACAATTTGATATAATAATAAAACTGAAGTTTAAAAAATCTTCAAGTGTTTTTAAAGTTGCTTCTGCTGTTATTTTGGGAGAAGATAAGAAGTCTCTCTCAAGTTCGTGATTCGCTTTGCAAATAAAAGCTTAGGTAAGGCTGTCAAATGTATTTTCTGGATATAAAAGGAAATTGGGAGAACTGGTTGCTATACATATGGGGCTTGGATTATGAAATAATAGAGTTGAAGACTTATTGTCGAGGCCATTTATGTAGATATGCTACTGAATTACCTTTAGATCTACTAAGTGGGGAACTGGAAATGAGATATCTTTGCAGATATAAATCTTGTTTGTAGTCCCTGCTTCGATGTTTCAAGAAAACTTGGTAACTGAAAGTTTTTGGTGGCCAAGGTCCTCTAGGCAATTTCAAATTAGAACAAGTTTTGCAGATAATTTTTCTAAGATGGAGTAATATTACCAATATCAAAACCCTTTCTAATGTTTAGGAACCATCATTACCAGCAATGGATCACTAGTTAGAGAATTTAAGGAGAGAATATGGAGGGCAGAACAAGCAATGGGCATGCTAAAAAGTTTGGAGATCAAATCAAATATCAGTTCACAGCAAAATCAAAATATACATTTCACTTGTAAAATCGATATTAACTTTTGGGCACCAGTCGTGGTGTAGCCGTAGCTACTGTACAC
>NC_090754.1:80088790-80091290 GCF_036898095.1 Palaemon carinicauda
TTTTCAGGAGAAATAATATTGCTCGGTTGTTAATAAGTAATTTTCTTTTTTGTTATTATTCACTGTTTGAATTTACTCCTTGTTGCAGTGTCACGGATGTGTCAGAAATGGTTTTCTTATAATGGTAAATGTATCAAGGAGTGCTGGAATTGTAAGTTATTCGTTTTGATTTCTCTTATTTTTTATAATTTTCGTTATTTTGTGTATGTGATGATTTGTCGGTTCATATAAAAATTTTATTGCATTGAAGGAACTGTTAGTAAAACATTATTGTTTTTCTGATTTTGAGCTCCAAATTTCGGTGATGATGTATTAAACCTGAATTTTGTGTTTCTGTATGACCTATTGTGGGCGTGACATTCATCTTTGTGTAACTTGCAATTGTAACACGCCAACTGGCCCTCTGAATTTAATTTTTAATTTTAATTTCTGCATGCACCCGAAGAGGATGGTACTCAGCGGCAATGTAAAGAGGAACGAAAGTTTTTTGCTCAGTGAAAAAAAAAAATAGAAAAGTTTCATAAAAAAAGAGAGAGAGAAAAAAAAATTTTTGAGAAAAAATCTGATAAGTGTGAATTTTACGGGATGTAAAATCTGGGAAGGGAGAGTGATGAGCTAATCACAGTCAGGTTGGCCTTTACTGATCGGGATGAGTAAGTGTCAACAGATTTTTCTTCTTTCTTAGAGGAAAGACGGTTACGCTGTGGCTTGGGTGGTACTACGAATGACGGTTGTAAGCTTGGCGTCACCTAAATCTCTCCCAATTGGTTGTTATGAGACTTTCGGGTCAAAACAACCAATCATTGATCAGGCATAGTGAGGCCATGTATGGGCGCTTGGGTAAAAACCCCATAGGACAGTCAGTCTGGTTTTGGAGGTCGATAGAGAGTGTCAGGTGCCAAGATGTGTGCCGAACCGAGGACCATTTTTCTGAGGGCTTTTTCTTAGTAACGTAACGTAATCATAATTAAGGGCGCCCTTGTAAACTTAAGAGAATACAGCATGTGTAAAATGATCAACTCGGCTATTATTTGTGCATAAAATCCCTCTCTATTCATGTTCCCAGAAACGGTTTGAACCCCAATACGACCCAGATCGGGTCATATATATATATATATATATATATATATATATATATATATATATATATATATATATATATATACATATACACATATATGGTATATATATAAATAAATATATATGTATATATATATATATATATATATATATATATATATATATATGTATATATATATATATATATATATATATATGTACTGTATATTCATGTATATGCATATATATACCATATACATATACATATATACACACCATATATATAAATAAATAAATATATATATATATATATATATATATATATATATATATATATATATATATATATATATATATATATATGGGGATTCTCATAAAACTCCTTCGTAGTCTAAATGGAGCTTTTAAGACAAAATAAATAACTTCGAAAGGAAATGGCATATGATTACGACATATCTTCAGATAGTCTCTCACGGTTTACAGTCGATGTGACGCAAGCCGGATGCTAACTCTCGTCATTTGCATATCCTCCGTAGATGTGTGCGTATTCAGCGCGAAATCGCTATCTTTGTCTCAGATAATCAAGTGATAATGAAGGTCCAATTATTCTGCCATTCTATTTTATTCTAATAGAAACACGACATAGTCTACTTATGTCTGTTCCAATATGTATAACTGTAATAGATTGAATTGTATACAATTTCTATCAGTTTTAATATGTCTAAACTTTAACACGTTATAATATATAATTATATCTTCATCATCATCATCATCAGCCTCATCTCCTACATCTATTGACGCAAAGGGCCTCGGTTAGATTTCGCCAGTCGTGTCTATCTCGAGCTTTTAAATCAGTGGTTCCCAACCTGTGGTACGCGTACCACTAGTGGTACGCAAGGGCCTTCCAGGTGGTACGCGAACACTTTCGGGGTCACGAACGACAGCAAAGTCGAAGCACAAAGAATGCTCTCCTTTAAACTTCAGGGTGAGCATGGCCTCCTCGTACCCGACGTCACGCTGTTCCTCAGCTACTGATTTTCCCCTCGACGTGGGAGTGCAAGCAGGGGTTCTCAGCCTTCATGACCATCAAGTCGAAGAGCCGGAACCGTCTTGCTGCGCCCGGGCATGATTTCCGATGTGCTGTGAGCAAAGTCATACCCCGCATTGACCAGCTGGTGGAGAAGAAGCAGATACAGCCCTCGCATTGAGTTGTTGTTTTCTTAGTTAATATATAGAAATAAAGATGTATCTGATCGAATTTAGTTTCTCTGGAACCAGGTGGTACGCGGCGACTGTACGGGACTTCCAAGTGGTACTCGATCACAAAAAGGTTGGGAATCACTGTTTTAAATCAATACTTCTCCATTCGTCATCTTCTACTTCACGCATCAGCCATGTAGGCATGGTGTTCCAACTCTACTATTATAGTGCCTTGTGGAGC
>NC_090754.1:80096290-80111290 GCF_036898095.1 Palaemon carinicauda
GTGTGGTTAAAAATAGAGGGTTAGGCATGAATGTAAAGAGAGTTCTGTATGAGAAAGTGATTGTACCAACTGTGATATATGGATTGGAGTTGTGGGGAATAAAAGTGACGGAGAGACAGAAATTGAATGTGTTTGAGATGAAGTGTCTGAGGAGTATGGCTGGTGTATCTCGATTTGATAGGGTTAGGAACGAAGTAATGATGGTGAGAACGGGTGTAAGAAATGATTTAGCAACTAGAGTGGATATGAATGTGTTGATGTGGTTTGGCTATGTTGAGAGAATTGAAAGTGGCAATCTGCAATTGAGGTGATGAATGCAAAAGTTGATGGGAGAAGTAAAAGAGGAAGGCCAAGATTTGGGTGGATGGATGGAGTGAAGAAAGCTCTGGATGATAGGAGGATAGATGCGAGAGAGGTAAGAGAGCGTGCTAGAAATAGGAATCAATGGTGAGCGATTGTGACTGCAGTTTAGGTAGGCCCTGCTGCTTCCTCTGGTCGCCTTTGTGACTGCAGAGGTAGCAGTAGTAGGAATTCAGCGTTACGATGCTTCATCTGTGGTGGATAACGGGGGAGAGTGGGATGTGGCACCCTAGCAGTACCAGCCAAACACGGCTGAATCCCTCGTCAGGCTGGGAGGAGCGGAGAAAGGAAAGGTCCCCTTTTGTTTCTTCGATGTCGGCTAACCCCAAAATTGGGGGAAGTGCCTTGGTAAATAGATTTTAGCCTTTTAGCATTTTATTTTTCAATGTAAGAAAAATTTTCATTTCTATTTTGGCTCTCAGCATTTTATTAACAATACTAAAATACTTAAAGCAAAGAGGTCAGGAAAGTCGTGCCAAGGATCATAATGATGCCAAGCAAATGCCACAAGTCGATGTTTACTGTCCCTATTGGTTGCTACGAAGCGTAGCAGAGAGTTGCTCCCAAAATATAAACAATGCCCTTTAATCTCAAAAGCTAAGAGAGATTTCACTTGTGCGTTCCTTCTGTTAAAGAAAGTTTGAATGTATATTTATATTGTATTCGTTTACTTTTGTTTATTTCGTTTTCTTTATTTAAACATGAGATTAAAGTGTGGATCCTGCAATCTGAATTTATGAATTTTTGTGCTGTTTGTTTTCTATGAATGTTTGCTATAAATAATAATAATAATAATAATAATAATAATAATAATAATAATAATAATAATAATAATAAAATTATTAATAATAATAATAATAATAATAATAATAATAATAATAATGAAATTGATAATAATAATGAAATAATAATAATAATGGAATTAATAAAATAATTGATAAATCATTAACAATAATAGAATAATTAATAATAATGACAATAATAATAATAAAAGTAATAATAAAATTATTACTAATAATAATAATAATAATAATAATAATAATAACAATAATAATAATAATTGATAAATAATAAAAAATAAATATGATTAATACTATTATCGTCATGATCAGCATATGTTACCACCTTATCTTTCCTATTAATTAAATCATTCTTTAACAATAGGATCTTCTAATGCCTAAATACGATTGCCTAACTTCAACTCAAGATTCGTCTCACAGCCGTTACAGCGAAGGAATTTTGAGAAAAGACAAATATTCACAACCGAACACCTTGTCATATCATTCCAAAGATTTAGATTAAACTAATATACAAACAATACTCTAGTCGATAATTCTTTTCCTTCGAGAAATGAAAAAGAAAAAAGAAAAACTCTCTGATAGTGCAGACCTCCGCCACGGCAGCTTATTTCTCGAAACGAGCTTGCCTTTCCCAGAACCAATTTAGACCGTAGGCGTATTTGAAGTCTGTGTGACAACCATGTGCGAACTTAGGGTTAAGGTCAGAGTTAATGCGGTCGATCTTTTGCTCTACCTTGACCTTGACCTTTGACCTAGGACTTTCAAAATTGAATCACATCCACGTCTCACCATAACAATTAATCCCTGAAAGTTTCACTCTGTGAGTAAAATTGTGGCCAGGAAGTTGTTCACAAGCAAACAAACAGACGGGGTGAAAACATAACCTCCTCTCAACTTCGTTGGCGGAGGTAAAAATTGCAATCCCTTGGAACAAGGTGCAGCATTCTCCGCCACAGAAGCTTTTCCTTGAGTGGGTCATGGCCTTTCGTGGTCCCTGGGTGTTAAGATTGATCCGCGAAGCAAATAAACAAAGGTAAATAGTGAAAACTCGGCTTAAAAGAGAGCCGAAGGTATGAGTTGATTTGCGTTCAGGTGAAATATGTCTCTAAAAAATTATGAAACTTGGCGGTGAACTAACGTTGTTAAAACTACTGTCTTTCTATTTGTTTTAAAAGTCTGCATACAACTTTTAAAACCTTCCAGTGAGGTCTATATGTTTTTTAAAATATGTTAGTCAAATATGTCTCCAAATCTATGAAACTTGGTGGTGAACTAACGTTATTAAAACTATTGTTTTTTTATTTGTTTTAAAATTCCGAATACAACTTTTAAAACCTTCCAGTGAGGTCTTCTATCTGTTTTTTAAAAGATGTTGGTCAAATATGTCTCTGAAAACTATGAAACTTGGTGGTGAACTAATGTTGTTAAAACTACTGTCTTTTTATTTGTTTTAAAAACTGTCGGCAAGGTCTTCTATCTGATTTTAAAACACGTTAATCAACGTAAGGATTAAAAAATAGTTTACCCATAGCTATTTTGTTAATAAAATTTTCAATAATGATGTTAATGAACGAATTTTATTTAAAGGCAGAGAAGTTCAAAATTGCAGCGAATATTTTATGTTGAATAGGTTGACATAGGTCTCTCATTGTTGTGCTTGGTCCCATGATATTTCATATCGAATATTCGTTAAATATCATATAGTTTATTTACTTCCTTATTGCCTTTCCTTACTGGGCCATTTTTTCCTGTTGGAGTCCTTTCCCAACTAAGGATGCAGCTTAGCTAGTAATAACTATAATAATATTAATAACATGTTGATAGATGACTTTTATTTTGTACCACCAAAATCTATAAAAATGTCTCAAGTAAGGCCAACTGGAAGTTTCATAGCTTCGGAACGTTGAAAATTAAGATGTTAATAATGAAAGGTCACATCATTATACAATAAGATAATAAAAAATCATTTATTACTAAACCCATAAAAAGAAACGTTAAGTTATATAAAAAATAATCAAATATCATTTATTACTAAACTCATAAAAAGGAACATTTAAGAGGTTATATAAAAGTGAAAAATTCAATTTTACATTTTCAAAGTTCAAATTATCTTAACGCAAGTCACGATAAGAACATTTTCATTTCGCACTAGACATTTAAAAAAAAAAAATCACTTTAAAGGTTTAAAGGCCGTCCATGAACGTCAGAGGCAAGAGACAGTGACATTGCACTATCGATCCGGACAATGCCCTAAAGACTGACCATATATACATATAATCAGCGTACAAGCCCCCTCTCCACCAAAGCTAGGACCAAGGAGGGCGAGGCAATGGCTGCTGATGACTCGGCATATACATCTACAGGCTCCCCCAAACACCCACCCGCCATCCTAAGCTCACAAAAATGGTGAGGCTGCAGTGACCAACGAAAGTAACAAGTTTCAGCAGGACTCGAACCAAAGTCTGGCGATCACCAGTCAGGGACGTTACCACATTGGCCACCACAACCTAATGTGGAATACATTAATATTTGCCATAACATGGGAAATCATTTAAACTAGTTCTCTAGTAATGAATAAATCCTCAATATCTCATTCAGTAAGGCTCCTAAACATAACAAGACAGTGGAGGAAAGATTATTGAAACGATAATTAAAAAAATATCACTGCACCAGGAGACGGTCCTATTGAGGCCACAAAGGAGCCACGCACGAACCGCGCAAGTAAAGGTTCAAGGTTGTGTTGAGACTACAAGCTACCAGCAAAAAAAAAAAAAAGAGACTTCAGTTGCCAAGGCACAGACTCAGACATTTGAATCATATGAGGGACAATAGGTTTCCAAAAGCTCATTTAATGTTGTTAATAACTGTTTGTTTAATTGGCAGCGGTGTATAGATACTCCGGTTTAATCAATATTCCAGTGGGCTTTAAGAATTGTTTCATCTTGATTGTTATAGTTCTTATATTTAATTTATTGAGGTTGGTTTTGTAGGTACTTTTAAAATAAAATGGTAATTTTGAATGATAATAAAAAATACCGTGTTCTATATTCATAACCCGGACATTGCACTCTTTGGTACTCCAAGCTTATTTCATATTATAAGTTTTGTTCAATCTGTTTATTCTTAATAATAATAATAATAATAATAATAATAATAATAATAATAATAATAATAATAATAATAATAATAATAAAAAGAAGAAGAAGAAGACACTCAACATTTCCAATTGAAACTGGTTTCAGAACAGTTCATTTAGAGAAATCACACAAAACGGAGCCAAGAAATTCGAAAAATTATGTTTGCGATTCAAAATTGCCTCACTTGATCCCTCAAATTCCCAGTACTTTACTTTAAAACAATACCTTTTTCCCACTTTCCCTCTCTTTCGATGAGATTCTTTTCGAACAAACACATCCTTGAGAAAAAAAAAAGGACTTATCTTGACTGGGTCACGGCCGTTCTTGAGCCCTGGGAGACCCGGTCAAAAACTGGCAAAAAAAATTAAATAATGAGGAGAAATTTTTTAAACCTTGAAATAAATAGTTGAAAGAAGTCATGTACAATTGGTTTAATCCAATGTACAATTACAGAAAAAATATTGAAATAAATGGTAAAACTTATAATAAATAGCTAAAAGAAGTCATGTGCACCTGGTTTGATCCAATGTACAATTACAGAAAAAAAATATTGAAATATTGTAGAGAGAATTGGTGAAACTTAAATTGTTGAAAGAAGTCATCTGCAATAGGTTTGATCCAGTGTACAATTACAGAAAAAAAATATTGAAATATTGTAGAGAGAAATGGTAAAACTTTAAATAAATAGTTGGAAGAAGTCATGTTCAATTGGTTTGATCCAATGTACAATTATAGAAAAAAAAAATGAAATACTGTAGAGAGAAATGGTGAAACTTCAAATAAATAGTTGAAAGAAGTCGTGTACAACTGGTTTGATCCAATGTACAATTACAGGAAAAATACTGAAATATTGTAGAGAGAAATGGTAAAACTTTAAATAAACAGCTGAAAGAAGTCAAGTACACCTGGTTTGATCCAATGTACAATTACAGAATAAATATTGAAATACTGTAGAGAGAAATGGTGAAACTTAAATCGTTAAAAGAAGTCATCTGCAATAGGTTTGATCCAATGTACAATTGCAGAAAAAAATATTGAAATATTGTAGAGAGAAATGGTAGAACTTTAAATAAATCGTTGAAAGAAGTAATGTGGAATAGGTTTGATCCAGTGTACAATTACAGAAAAAAATATTGAAATATTGTAGAGAGAAATTGTAAAACTTTAAATAAATCGTTGAAAGAAGTCATGTGCAATTGGTTTGATCCAATGTACAATTACAAAAAAAAAAAAAAATAAAAAATACCGAAATATTGTAGAGAGAAATGGTAAAACTTTAAATAAATCATTGAAAGAACGGCCATGTGTAATTGGTTTGATCCAATAAAAAATTACAGATACAAATAGTGAGCTGAACGAAATGATGAATTTTATGTTTGAGAAATTTGTAACAAAAGGTAAAGGTGCCTAGTTTCAGTTCCAGTTTCATCACAACAGATGCTCACCGGAACGTCAGCCTGGCAAGAAACAAACCACCAGTGCGTTTCTCAACCACAGCAGTAGCTTCCCCAGTACACAGTTTAAACTCACGGTCCCTGGCTGGAATCGAACTGGTGCCATGCGAATGCGAGGCAAACACGTTACCACTGTTTATATACAAATTTGAAGACGAAAGTACACAGATAGGAGATGTGAAAATTTATCAAGCAGATAATTATTCAATTAAACAACATAGATAGATGTACAGTAATTGCAAAAGTAAAGAAGCAAAAAAGCATAAAATCTACCTATTACCTTCAGAAGACTAAGACAAATAAAACTATCGACATGCGATAAACACTATAATTCTCTATGTATTTCTTTTAACTTTTATCCGGTGAAAACACTGGGTACGAATTTAGGAATTAAATTTACCTACACGATATTTAGTTGAAAAAGCAATGAACATAAAAAAAATAGAATTATTATTTCTAACCCATATGCATATCTACAAAACGACTTTAAATAAATTTGCTTTATGGTGATAACTAAAATTATGAGATTTTAATGGCTAATCTAATACTTTTCTTTGTTTTTAGAAACATATCCATCGGAATAACTCAATAGTCAACAAGGACTGTGGTTATTTCAATCGTTGTCTAAATACGGAACATAGCTGTTGTCTGTTTCCTATGACATGGAAATCCTAATATTGTCTAGCATTATTATTATTATTATTATTATTATTATTATTATTATTATTATTATTATTATTACTATTATCAATTATTAATTGTCAGTTATCATTTATTATTATTATTATTATTATTATTATTATTATTATTATTATTATTATCATTATTAGCAAAGCTACAACCCTAGTTGTGAAAGCATGATGCCATAAGCCCAAGGGCTCCAACAGGGAAAATAGCCCGGGGAGGAAAGGATATAAGGAAATAAATAACCTAAATTGCAGCAATTAACAATCAATATACAATATTTTAAGAACAGTAACAATAAGAAACAATAGGGTGCTTTGAACATTTATTCTTTTATACACAGAACTGCAATATTAGCAAAAATAATTAAATTCTTTAACTTCTATTGAGTGTTGTTATGCCTGATAAGTTATCGTTAACTGTTGTTGCAGATTCATAGTTAGTATTACTATATTCCTATGTTTAAGGAAGTCAAAGGAGTTTATCAATAGATGAACGATTTTCACTTAAATTTACAACCTTGAAAACGAATAAAAGTGGAAATTAAATTTTCGAGAATAATTATTGTGCAAGCGAAGCTGTCAGTCCAAGAGCATCCTTCACTTATTAAAAAACGTAACCAGAATAACAACATTGTTGTGCAATGCACTTAAAAGACAAAAAGCAATCTGCACACAGGTAACAAACAAGTGCAGTTCTGAAAACTGTCTCCTTTGTCATTGATAACTGTCTATAAATGCTCTTCCAGACCTCTTTATAATTTTCAGTGTTTTTTCATTGTAACATTAATTTTAGAATTATCCAAAGTATCTACTAATGCAAAATGAAATTAAATGCTATGACCAAATATATGTCAGAGTAAACAGTTGTTTTCAGCATGTATATGAGATACTTTCATATAAAAATTGTCTACTATTACCATCAAAACAATTATGTCTAAAATACATGTAAACACACATGAATGCTGTATGTCTACATACGCACACACACACACACATATATATATATATATATATATATATATATATATACATATATATACATACATACATACATATATATATATATATATATATATATATATATATATATATATATATATATATATACACATATATATTATATATATGTATATTATATATAATTATAAATATATGTATATATATATATAATAATAATAATAATAATAACTTTACGTAAAACAAACTCAACCGAGAACCATTATAGACAAAATTAAAAAGAAATCATTAAAATATTTCAATGCAAAATGAATAAAATAAAATGCTAGAATGACATAAAGAAACGTAAAAAAGAAAAAAACAAAGGTTAGCACGAGTTCTTTGAAGCAAGGACTAACGATGTAAACATCCTTTGTTGTGACATTCGACTCTTTGTCATTTGGAGTCGCTTTTAATCTAACCATTAGTGACAATGCAGAGTAGATATACATTTCTCTTATTACTGTGTTACATATTATTGTCTTTATAAGCCACTCAAGTTTCTCATATCTTTTAAGACTTGGAAAATACACATAAAACTAGTAAAAATGCCTTTATGTCTCTCTTATTATTTTATTAGAAATTAATTTGCCTAATAAGCTAGTCAAGTTTATTATACCTTTTAAGATTTAGAAAACACACATAAATCAAATTAAAATGCCTTAATCTTGTCCCACCTTAGATAAAAAGATTAAGAAGTACAAATGAAAAAGGATCAAGTTCTTGAAACACATCCCGAAAGCAAAGGCGATCAAAGCATTTAATAAAAGGACAGTTAATTCAAGGCAATACCACAAGCAACGAATCATCACTTTTCCCTTCCTCATTTTAGTCCAAAGAATCTAAATAATAACGACTATTAATTCGAAATTGATATATTTATGGGTGTGCGGACGACCCGGTAGTAAAGCACACTCAGGTTATGATGAATTAGCAAAAGAATGCTGTGTCAAGTGGAATCACAAATTATTATTTTACAACACTTATTATTTACTTTCAGAGCAGAGCTTCGTGGGATTTTAGGGATTTAATTAATCTATTAATGCGTTCAAGCATTCCTTCAAACCAGAGGAACTTCGTAAGATCTTTAGTTAATTCTAATAGCCAGGCATTCTCCATCATGAGGCTCAATACTACACAGTATTCTAGAAGTTTTATTCCAGCTGTTACCAAGTTGTGGAATGATCTTCCTAATCGGGTAGTTGAATCAGTAGAACTTCAAAAGTTCAAAGTTGGAGCAAATGTTTTTATGTTGACCAGGCTGACATGAGTCATTTTATTGTTTATATATAACATATATATCTGTTTTTGACGTTGTTCATAGTTTATATATGACATATCTATTTTAACGTTGTTACTGTTTTTAGAATGATTTATTGTTAATTTGTTCCTATCATTTATTTATTTCCTTATTTCCTTTCCTCACTGAGCTGTTTTTCCCTATTGGAACCTTTGGGCTTATAGCATCTTGCTTTTCCAACTAGGATTGTAGCTTGGCTAATAATAATAATAATAATAATAATAATAATAATAATAATAATAATAATAATAATCCATTAATGCTTTAAAGTTTTCTTTCAGAGAAGAGGAACTTCACGAGATCTTTAGAGATTTAATCATCTATTAATATATTAATGCTTTAAAGTTTTCTTTCAGCGCAAAGGAACTTCGCAAGATCTTTAGATACTTAATCCTCTATTAATATATTAATGCTTTCAAGTTCTCTTTCAGAGAAGAGGAACTTCATGGGATCTTTACAGATTTATTTATCTTTTAACCTATTAATGATTTCAAGTTTTCTGTCAGAGAAGAGGAACTTCTTAAGATCTTTAGAAATTAAATCAACTATTAATATATTAAATCTTCCATACTGCCTGACAATGAATGTACAGAACCACAGGAATATCATTCAGGATCAAGACCCAAGTTAAAGTAAAGGACCATATTCAGGTCGGCTTCTGAAAACGTTCAACGCATGTGCAACATCTGAGCTTTTTAATCGAGTCCAAATATATGAATATAATAATCATATTACTAAAAATTATGTATCTGTCTGTTCCTCTGTAAGTTTATGTTATGCATATTGCAGATAGCCTGCAGTTTTTTACTTCGCTTGTAGTTTATTTCCTTGTTTGCTTTCCTTGTTGTAGCCCTTAGGCTAATAGCATCCTTCTTTTCCAACTATGGTTTTAGCTAAACTAATAATAATAATAATAATAATAATAATAATAATAATAATAATAATAATAATAATAATAATAATAATAATAATAATAATAATAATAATCTGAAATTCTAACGCTTCAGAATAGAGACAACGAAAACTCTACGGGATTTCACAAACCAAAATTAAGCGATTCTTGGAAACCCATTCTGGTTTATCCTCATTATACCGGATATATGCAATTGCAACTTGAACTCTTCAGGTCAGCGCGCTCGAGTGCGCAGTTCCCTTTCTCAAGCACTCGAGGTCATCTCTACCTCTTGCATAGCAACGGGTCATCCTAAACGCGCAACGATTTCTCGTGACTTCGAGAGATTCAGTCTTTTCATTCATAACAGCTGTTTTTCGTTAATAGTTAATTTCCTAAGGAATCGATGATGATTATCACAGGATTACAAAGAGATTTCGCAAAACGATAATTTCAATTGCGTTATTTCAATGACTACCGCTAGAGAGTTATGGGGTCCTTTGACTGGCCAGACGGTGCTACATTGAATCCCTCTCTCCAGATACGGTTTACTTTCATTTTGCCTACACCTACACATACACCGAATAGTCTGGCCTATTCTTTACAGATTCTCCTCTGTCCTCATACATCCGACAACACTGATATTATCAAATAATTCTTCTTCACCCAAGGGGTTAACTACTGCACTGAAATTGTCAGTGGCTAATTTCTTGTTGGTAAGGGTAGCTATGTTACGCAGCTCTTCTAGGAGGACACTCCAAAATAAAACCATTGTTCTCTAGTCTTGGGTAGTGCCATAGCCTCTGTACCATGGTCTTCCACTGTCTTGGGTTAGAGTTCTCTTGCTTGAGTACACTCGGGAACACTATTCTATCTAATTTTTCTTCCTCTTGTTTCGTTAAGTTTTTATAGTTTATAAAGAAAATATTTATTTTAATGTCACTGTTCTTAAAATATTTTATTTTTCCTTGTTTCCTTTCCTCACTGGGGTATTTTCCCTGTTGGGGCCCCTGGGCTTATAGCATCCTGCTTTTCCAATTAGGGTTGTAGCTTACCAGGTATTAATAATAATAATAATAATAATAATAATAATAATAATAATAATAATAATAATAATAATTGAAAATAAATAAACATTTGATTTGTTTATATCAGATGTAGAGATATGAAATGTGGAAGAAAACTTACTGATTAGAAAATGATAAGGGAAAGTAAGTGATAACCAGTCCTTGTGTAATGCCAAATGATCATCATTTTTTTTTTTACAAGTCTTCAGCAGTATTCATTTAATTCATTATAATTCCTTCTATATGAAAAATAAAAATAAAAAGAATACTTGCATGGATCCAAGAACTTTTGACATAACATTAAATTTTCGTTTTTTCTCTTTTCGTCGTAATATTTAAAATATTTTATTCTAATTTTTCATTACTTCTTATATCGTTTATTTATTTCCTTGTTTCCTTTCCTCATTGGGCTTTTTTTCCCTGTTGGAGCTCTTGAGCTTATAGTATCATGCTTTTCCAATTAGGGTTGTAGCTTGACTAATAATAATAATAATAATAATAATAATAATAATAATAATAATAATAATAATAATAATAATAATAATTCTGTCTGAAAACGTTTTAATACAATCTTCAGTTCTTTAATTTCATTTTCAGGTCCCCCCAACACAACACTTTCTCCAGGAAACTTTCACTATAAGTCTAACGTAAAATGTAATTATTTATCCAACAGTTTCTGGGGAAGTCTATTGTTTATATTTAGTTTTGTATATAGATGCTCCTCACCATAATTCCATCATTATTCGCTCATAAAGAAACCCATCAAAGTATCTCCCTTGACAGAACTGCTCCTAAGGCTAGGAGTAACAACCTCTTCTTTTATAAAGTCTTCTTAAAAAGCAATGTTTATGGTAAAATCTCTGGAAAAGAGAACCTTCATGACTAATTTTCCCGAAGATGTAATCCTCAGAATTAATTTTTAAGCGAAGTCAAGTCCTCAAATTAAGTTCTGGCAAAGCCCTCCCTCAAAAGCATTCTGACAGAATAGTTACAGCGAGGATATCCATCATAATTAGTCTTTCAGATAAGTGAATGACCTAGTTCTCCTAAACAACCAGTCTTTCGTATTTGTTACTGGCAAAATCCTCCCTTAATATTAATCCACTGGTAAAGGTAACACCAACAATTCCGTATTTAGGCATAAAATACTGAAATATTAATTTAGTGATAAAATGGCACGAAAACTTAAGCGTGCCAAATCTTCGCAACATTACAAAATTCTCTTATAAACACATCGTATTTTTCACACACTCCGCACGACTTTAATTGCTGAAACGAAAATCGCACGTATCAACGCGGCTTAAAACAAGCTCATTGTATATGCAGATGATTCTACTCTCTTTGCTTCAATTCCATTTCCTGAATGTAGATCTGGGGTTGCTGAATCTCTTAATAGAGATCTAGCTAAAATTAGTTCAAGGTGCAAATTATGGGGCATGAAGTTGAATTCTAACAAAACTCAAAAGTATTATTGTAAGTAGGTCGAGGACAGTTGCTCCTCAACATCTCAGCATTGATAATGTTTATCTAACTCTGTATGACTCTCGGGTATGATTCTCAACATCAAATTTACTTTTGAGAAACATTAAATCTCTTTTTTCTTCAATTGCACAAAAAAGAGGCTTATTGAGAAAGTCTTAAAAGATTTTCGGTGATCATTCTAATCTGAAGAAGTGTTTTAATTCTTTCATTCTGCCTTGTTTTGAGTATTGTTCTCCTGTCCGGTCTTCAGCTGCTGATTATCATCTTAATTTGTTGGACAGAAACTTACGGTCTATTAAAATTATCATTCCTCATCTAGATATCTATCTCTAGCACCGTCATTCAATTAGTTTGTTATGCATTTTGCGTAATATTTTTTATATTTCTCACCATCCTTAGCATTCAGATCATCCCGGACAGTACCATACTGTTCGTAACGCTCGGTATGCATTTAATTCTAATAGTCATGCCTTTTTCATCATGAGGCTCAATCCTTCACAGTATTTTAGAAGTTTTATTCCAGCTTTGACCAAGTTGTGGTATGATCTTCCTTAACAGGTAGTTGAATTGGTAGAACTTCAAAAGTTCAACTTGCAGAAAATATCTTTATGTTGAACAGGCTGACTTAAGTCTCTTTTTATAGTTTGAATATGAAAGACCTGTTTTAATGTTGTTACTGTTGCTAATAAATTTTTTAATGTTGTTACTGAAATATTTAATTTTAAATTTTTTCATATAGTTTATTTATTTCCTTATCTCCTTTCCTCACTGGGATCCCTTGGGCTTACAGCATCCTGTTTTTTCAACTACGGTTGTAGCGTGGCTAGTAATAATAAAATAATAATAATTCATTTCAAAAGATATGAAACAAATGAAGTCTTATAGATATTTTTTATCTCACAGTAAAGAAACCGTGAAATTTCATTATCAATTTTAATATTTTGAGAAGATGTAAAATTAAATGTAATGACAGATAAATAACTTGTCCAAATTTTGCAAGTTTGTAAGCAAGCCAATCATAGTTGATATGCGTTTAACAGGCAAAAGACGTGTCAGTTAGTTGTAATATTCATGTACCAAATTTAACTTCTTGGAATTAAGACAAGACTTATCATTTTCAGCAACGTGCGAAGTTCGGTTTGACCTTGAATCATGCTATCAAGAAATCCATATTACTCGATCTCACTGAGAGTAAAAGTGAAGTAAAACAGTTCTTGCAATTATAGTATGAACTATGAACATTTGTATATTGCGTAATTATTATTATTATTATTATTATTATTATTATTATTATTATTATTCTTATTATTAGCCAAGCTACAACCATAATTAGAAAAGCAAGATGCTATCAGCCCAAGGGCTCCAACAGGGAAAAATAGCCCAGTGAGGAAAGGAAATAAGGAAATAAATAAATAATGAGAATACATTAACAAATATATAATTCTAAAACAGTAACAGCGTCAAAACAGATATGTCCTATATAAATTATTAACAACGTCAAAAACTGATATGTCATATATAAACTATAAAAAGACTCATGTCAGCCTGGTCAACATTTGCTCCAAACGGCAAGGTAATGGTCTGATTTCTTTCCTTTATAATATATAGTCTTATAGACCCTTTACTCGTTTGTTTTTATGTTGAATGTGAACTTTATAGAATACGAACTATGCTTTTAGATTAAAATTGTTCTATACAATGCTCTAACGGTTTATCAAAGAAGAACTCTCAGGCAATGATGTTATGATCGTACAACTGCTATATCCATACTTATTGGTATCCTTTGTGCCCAAAGTATGGCCTGATTTAAAAGTAATTTACTATTTTTCCTTTATATACAAACTACATTATTTTGCGTAAGAGTATTAGCGCCGGAATATTTTCATCTAAAATGTAATGGTATGTATTAACTTTCAACTGGGGTCCACAAGGCACTAGAAGAGTTGGAAGACCCAGGCCTACATGGCTGAGGACTATGAAGCGTGAAGTAGGAGATTATTATTATAATTATTATTATTATTATTATTATTATTATTATTATTATTATTATTATTATTATTACTTGCTAAGCTACAACCCTAGTTGGAAAAGCAGAATGCTAAAAGCCCGATGGCTCCAACAGGGAAAATAGCCCAGTGAGGAAAGGAAATATGAAAACTACAAGAAAAGTAATTAGCAATTAATTCAAAATACTTTAACAACATTATCAACATTGAAATAAATATTTCATATATAAATTATAAAAACTTGAAAAACAAACAAGAAGAAGAGAAATACTGTAAGATAGAATAGTTTACCAGAGTGTACCCTCAAGCAAGAGAACTTTACCCCCAAGACAGTGAAAGACCATGGTACAAAGGCTATAGCACTATCCAAGATGATGAATGGACAAGTATTGATTGAAAGGCTCAAGATAGAGACGACTGGCAAAATCTAACAGGGGCCCTTTGTGTCAATAGGCGTAGGATGAGATGATGATGATCATGATGATGATGATCAAGGGTATTAGTTCGAACCTGTAACTTCTGGTCTTTTGGGTTGGAGTGCTATGCATATCTGGGGCATCTCGTCCCAGTCTAGTACAAATTGCACCTACATCATGTGGACTATTTTATGCATTTATCTTGCATAAAGCCATAACAAAGCATGTCACTAGATATAAAGCTGATTTTATAACACTAGTGAGAAACAAACTTCATATCTTTGTCCTATTAATGAAAATGTAAATCAATAAATTTAAGGTATAATGCATGTCTGGGAGAGCATTAATATCTGTTTAGTCATAAATGTATAGTAAAGGCAAATAACTTATATAGACCATAGAGA
>NC_090754.1:80116290-80118790 GCF_036898095.1 Palaemon carinicauda
TTTTAGTAGTGACAAATTACGGACCACAGATAAGGAATTTAAAGATTTTTTATTTCTAATGTCATTCTTGTCACTTTTTTTAGTTTTCAGGTCATATATGTGAAGTCTTTCGAGTTCTAAATATTGTTTATATATATATATATATATATATATATATATATATATATATATATATATATATATATATATATATATATATATATATATATATATAGTAGGTAGTAGGTAGTAGGTAGTAGGTTGGCCAGGGCACCAGCCGCCCGTTGAGATGCTACCACTAGAGAGGTATTGGATCCTTTGACTGGCCAGACAGTATTGCATTGGACCCCTCTCTCTAGTCACGGCTTATTTTTTCTTTGCCTACACTTACACGGAATAGTCTGGCCTATTCTTTACATATTCTCGTCTTTCCTCATACATCTGACAACAATGAGATACTTAACACTTCTTCACCAAGGGGTTAATTACTGCACTGCAATTTGTTCAGTGTACTTTCCTCTTGGTAAGGGTAGAAGAGACTCTTTAGCTATGGTAAGCAGCTCTTCTAGGAGAAGGACACTCCAAAATTAAACCATTGTCCTCTAGTCTTGGGTAGTGCCATAGCCTCTGTACCATGGTCTTCCACTGTCTTGGGTTAGAGTTCTCTTGCTTGAGGGTACACTCGGGCACACTATTCTATCTTATTTTTTTTTCTTCCTCTTGTTTTTTTGAAATGGTGTGTTGGGCAGGCTTAATAGAAGGGCCATGGATGCCTGGTGGTTTATCAAGAGGTTGTCTTTTCCTTTTTCTGATTTTTTCTTCTCAAAACCATCCTTACTGTCCTCCCTTCAGTTGAAGTGGCTATCCTGGAGGGTATTTAGCCTTGCATGGTGTATCGGCTCCTCCATGTTGACCAGTTTTTCCGACTTTTTACTATAGTCTATGGATAACATCAATCACTTTTATTATTATTCTGTACATATTGTTTTTGTTTTAATTCTTGTTAATCTAGTTTTTAAGTATGATGTCTCTTTTTTATTTCTATTAATTCTTATGCTGTCTGGAGACATTGAGCAAGATCCGGGACCAGTACGTCCTAGATTTCGTCAATGTCGTCTTCTGTATTGCAATATTCGTGGTCTTCATGCTAATATCCGAGACCTTACAGTTGCGTCTAGACAGTATGATATTCTTTTGTGCTCAGAAACTTTGGTTTCTAATATGAGGCACTCATCTGAGCTCCTTATAACTGGTTTTAAGAAGCCAATAATGCTGAAACGTGATTCCATTCCTAGGGCCAGGGGAATGGCGGTGTATATTAGGACCGAGTACCCTGCCTCTCATAAGTCCTGCTATCAATGTGGATGTCATGAGATTCAGGTAATAAAAGTTTGTGGCAGGCATAACAACTTTTATTTGTGTTCAATCTACCGGAATCCAGACATGGATGATTCTATCTTCGATTGTCTTCTTACCATTATGGCTAAGATACAAGAAGATGATAGAAAGGCTTCGTTTGTCTTTGTTGGTGATTTTAATGCTCACCATAGGGAGTGGTTGAGTTCTATCTCTCCTACCGATCGCCATGGCTTAAGAGCTTTAGACTTTGCCTCGGAATCAGGCTGTGAGCAAATCATAAATGAAGCTACTCACAGGTCTGGTAATTGCTTGGACCTCGTATACACTGACTCCCCTGGCGTTATAACTAGTAAGGTTGGTTCTCCAGTCGGGACTTCTGATCATGCCTTGATTTCATTATTAGTGAAGACTGAGCAGCCTGTCCCTGATATATCATATTCTTGTAAAATTTATATGAAATCCCAAGCAGACTGGAATGGGATTTTGCATGATCTTTTGTGCTTGAATTGGTCACAATTATATAATAGTGTAGATCCTGTTGTCCCTTTGAATGAGAATCTAGTCAACATAATTGATAGGCGTATCCCTTCTCGTGTGCTAAGGTACCTAGTGAAGGACAAACCGTGGTTCAATGATGATTGTAGACGTGCTTATTTGGAGAAGCAGGAGGCCTATCACCTTTGGAAAGGTAACAGATCAGATTTAACCTGGAACAACTATACTCAGCTTCGAGCTTTTGCTCAGAGAGTTTATGCCTCAACTGAAAAGGAGTACAATTTAATCATAAAAGAAACCCTCTCTGGTACAACTCAGGAACATAAATGGTGGTCTACCCTTAAATCTGCACTCTTTGGTGTAGATGCAACAGTTCCTCCTTTACTTAAACCAGATGGCTCAGTCACTCACTGTCCAAAGGAAAAGGCAACCCTTTTGGCTGATGTTTTTGACAGTAAACAGAGTAATGAAAAACTTGAACTTCCTCATTCCTGTTTTCCTGAGGCTAAACTAACTAGTTTAGCTTTTCGATCTCGTGAGATTAAAGCTCTGTTGATGGACCTTGATGCTTATGGAGGTGTAGACCCTAATGGTATTTTTCCTTTGCTTTTTATAAAGACAGCAGATTTTTTAGCTCCAAAGTTATCTGTTATTTTACGCAAGTTAG
>NC_090754.1:80131290-80151290 GCF_036898095.1 Palaemon carinicauda
TCAAAACCAAAAATTATTCATAGGTGCTATTCCAGGCACAGACGGAGCTTGGACCTTGTAATCTTGCCGTGTGTATAGTACGTTTACTGTCCAAGGACGGGCATAATAGCATAATACACAGAGTTAGCATGACGAATGGTCTAGAGAAGTCTACGCCACGATGGCATTTCAAAGTTATGTGAGCGTTTGAATCAATACAGTTCGTCTGGTACGAGTGAATCAATCAGACGGATGTGCTGCCTAAGGCTAAGGTTGAATAGTAACCTTGGCATTAAAGTCTCACTTAGGTAGAAAGATGGCAAGAGCACCAGCCACCCGTTGAGATTTTACCGCTACTGCTAGAGTGTTATGGGGTCCTTTGACTAACCAGACAGTACTGCATTGGATCCCTTTCTCTGGATATGGCTCACTTCCCTTTGCCTACACATACACCGAATAGTCTCGCCTATTCTTTACATAGTCTCTTCTGTCCTCATACACCTGACAGCACTGAGATTACTAAACAATTCTTCTTCACCCAAGGGGTTAACTACTGCACTGTAATTGTTCAGTGGCCACTTTCCTCTTGGTAAGGGTGGAAGAAACTCTTAAGCTATGGTAAGCAGCTCTTTTAGGAGAAGGACACTCCAAATTCAAACCATTACTCTCTCATCTTGGGTAGCACCATACCCTCTGCAGCATGGCCTTCCACTGTCTTGGGTTGGAGTTCTCTTGCTTGAGGGTACACTCAAGCACACTGTTTATCTTATTTCTCTTCCTCTTGTTTTGTTAGTTTTTATAGTTTATATAGGAAATATTTATGTTAACGTTGTCCCTGTTCTTTTCCTTGTTTCCTTTCCTCACTAGGCTATTTTCCCCGTTAAGGCCCCTGTGCTTATAGCCTTCTTTCCAACTAGTGTTGTAGCTATCAAGTAATAATAATAATAATAATAATAATAATAATAATAATAATAATAATAATAATAATAATAATAATAATATCAACTGAAGTTGAGCATCCAACCTAAAGATATATGCTTTCTAAAATGTTAGTTGGTCTTCAAGGATTTGATCAATACTTGGTATATAGAATACGTTTTGTATTCTTAAATCAATTATATATTTTTAATTAATAAATCAGCTAAATAATTGGAAAACCGTTTTTGGAAAGTTATCCAATTGGCAAAGATTAGTTTCATCATATTTTCAGGGACAGATATATCTCAAATGAAAAAAGGCATATTTATTACAGCATAATTTTAATGTTATCTAGCATATATTCGCAAAACGACAATTTTCATAAAAATAAATGAATGAAATGAGATATTTCATATTTTATCCAATTTCACGCTTCCGTCTCATAACGAATATTGTATCCTGGATACACGATATTAGCTGTTAATAAACAGTTCCTAGAACACAGATCAAGTATATACTACAAAAAATTGTCATCAGAAAATGGTATTATAAAAACCCAAATATTTCACCATCATGGTTTTAATTACATTACTTTAATTTAGTACTTCATTGATTCTCTTGTAGTTGGTTTATTTCCTTGTTTCCTTTCCTCACTGGGCTATTTTTTTTCTATTGAAGTCCTTGGGCTTCTAGCACACTTTTTTCCCAACTACGGTTGTAGCCTATCTAGTAATAGTAATAATAATAATAATAATAATAATAATAATAAGAAGAAGAAGAAGAAGAAGAAGAAGAAGAAGAAGAAGGAGAAGAAGAAGACCAGGAATTCAATAAGAGTTCTTGGAAAAGGGCTAAGGGTTTGCTTATATGACTATTAAGGCCGGGAGCACACTAGCAACTCTGTGGCGCCACAAAGCCACAGCATCGTGTGGCGGGGATGTGGTCTCCCATAGGTTTCCATTGTTTTCAAGTTTTGCCGCGCACACTAGCGACTGTGGCAAGCGACTGTGGCTCTCTGTCGCTCATCCCCGCTACAGGCGTGGCGTGGCTTTGTGGCGCCACAGAGTTGCTAGTGTGCTCCCGGCCTAGGTCTTTACAGGGCTTAAAGACAATGCAACTCGTAGACAATGATGAAAACAGGTGATTAACATTTAACAAAGAACAATTCCAAGGAGAGTAATTCAACCCAGAACAGGAAAAAAAGGCTTCAATTTCATTGAAAGACTTTTTTTTTTAGAGATTGATTTCAGAAACGTTAAAGATTCATAGAAAATAAAGATTATCTAGTCACGGATATTGTTCATCTCGAGAAAAAGGAGTAACATTTGTATAAATGATAGATTCCTTACTGATAACTGAAGTGTAAGATATACACATTGTAATAATCTTTATTTGTTGCTAATTATGGAGGCTATTCTGTTTCGTTAAGACTTTATCTAAGTGACTAATGTATGTTCAGTATATGTAAATGATGATTTGTCATCCACATCGCGATAAGTAACACAAAAGTATGAATTAATATATTATACACACACACACATATATATATATATATATATATATATATATATATATATATATATATATATATATATATATATATATATATATATATATATATTTGTAAAAATAAAGTGTAAAACTGTATGTTTGCTTCTTCTATTAATGGCTTTTTTTTTTTTCCCTCTTTTTTTGAAGGACTTTGGGGTAGACCGTAATCCCGATCGGCTGCCCTGTCTATTACCGCTTAGACCCCCTTAGCATGCGTTCATCTTAATAAAAGAAAAAAAAAAACTTATGAAATTGGATAATCACTCGGTCCAGCTTAATAATTCAATGTATTTGTCATCCCACAGCTAAAAAAACATTAATAATTGAATGTCACCATACACGTTTATATAAAATATTATAGTCAATTCTTTTTAGGGAGGCAGATTTGCACCGACTCGCAGGGGTGAACTTTTAGTTCGGAAAAGTTTCCTGATCGTCGATTGGTTGGACAAGATGACTCTAACCAATCAGTGATCAGGAAACTTTTCCGAGCTAAAAGGGCACCGATGCGAGTCAGTGCAAATGCGCCTCATTATACAAAATTGAGTATAACTGATACCTAACAAAATTAGTTGCTTTTATGGATGAGCTCTCTGTAAAATCACTATATTCTCTACTACATGCAGGTAATATCAATGCAGTAATGGCCTTTTAACACATTACCAATTCAATATATGAAAGTATCCCATCATGAAAAATTAGCAAAGTAAATATCCATTTTTTTTTCCTTACGTTGTCCAACCTTTTCTGAACGATCTCTTGTGTAATTGGGAGTCCATCAAAAAGCTCTCTAGGCTTGTCTCCAACCCGACCCCATCAAGGCAAGCAAATGAAAAAGGATACGGTTCCTTCCATGTTAAGCCAGATATCTACAATGTAAACTCCGAAATGTTTCCAATATATCTTTCAATATCAGTATTATTAATTTATATTAATACGTTTCATGCTTACTTATGTCTACTCAGTTAAAACAATTCCATGGGAATAATTTGGATATAAAAAAAAAGTTATTGCACAATTATATCACATCAAGTTTTGTTTTCAATGCCAAAAATATTGAATATAACCTTGAATATCGAAAGAAATTTCAGAATAAATAGAAGGAAAAACGAATCCCTATAGTATCGATGTCGGTTAATACGGTCAATGGCGAGAGTAACATCGGTTAATGTTTTGGGGACGTGACCACGGTACCAAAACAGAGCCGGCAAGGAGGAGGATCACTGAGATCGAGAACACAATAATACTGCGCTTTTTTTCCCCCCCAAAACCTACTTTGCAAGTCGACGGTGTTTCAGGATGGTTTCGTAATAAAAAAAAATTATTTTCAAATTAAATATTGATAATAATATTAGTTAATGTTATTGTTTCTATTTCTTTTAATGTTCGGCGTCAATGACCTTGGATGCCAGGATGCCAGATAATTCCTAATCAATCAATCAATTTCTTTTAAAATACGCTTTTCCACTTTCGGTGAAGGCGTTCTGGTGGCGGTATTATTATTATTATTATTATTATTATTATTATTATTATTATTGTTGTTGTTGTTACTATTACTATCATTATTATTATTATGATGATTATTTGATTTGATTTTGGAGTGTCGTCCTCTAGAATAGATACCGACCATAGCTAAAAGTCTCTCTTCAACCCTTACCTAGAGGAAAGTGGCCACTGAACAATTAAGAGTGCAGTAGTAATCCCCTTGAACGAAGAATCGTTTGGTAATCACAGTGTTGTCAAGTGTATGAGGACAGAGGAGAATCTGTAAAGGATAGGCCAGACTATTTGATTTATATGTAGGAAAGAGGAAAATTAAGCGTAACCAGAGAGAAGGATCCAATGTAGTACTGTCTGGCCAGTCAAAGGAACCATTAACTCTCTAGCGGTAGTATCTCAACGGGTGGCTGGTGCCCTGGCCAACCTACTACCTATGTCATCAGGTGTATGAGGACAGAGGCGAATGTTGAAAGAATAGGCCAGACAATTCGGTGTATGTGTAGATATAGAAAAAAAGAGCCGCAACCAAAGAAAGGAATCCTATGTAGTACTGTCTGGCCAGCCAATGGACTTAATAACAGTAGTGTACAGCACGTGTTTCACACACAATCATACACTGTAGCTTTATCTTATTTTATAATGTATATCTCGCTGTACACCTCACTGTTAACAGCCTCTTTAAGCCTGTCTTTTCATGAACGGTTTTGTTTCAATTTTTGAGATCTTGCTCTGAAACTCTTGTATATAAACTCGCTGTCTGTTGAAAGAAGGTTAATTGCATTCACCTCGCCTCTCAGTTACAATCTCACAGCTCACTCTCACAGTAGTATCTCAACAGATGGATAGTGCCCAGGGCAACCTACTACCTAATGAGGTAAAAAGCGAAGATCAGCCGACATAGCAAACATGTGTCGTGCACCTCCTATGGCTTCCGCTAAATACTGATTGCATCTTCTAAAAGTCGGTGGGGGGGGGTGTACTTTTAAATCCTCAACTAAAGGGATATTTCAATTAATGGGTCTAAAAGTGACTTAATGTCTAAGGAAAGTAGCTAGCATATTGAAGGTTTACAGACAAAGATATCTTGTGATTATCGATTAACGTATATCTCCTCTAATATTTTGTTGGTGGAATTTATTTTATCTTTCATCATTAGCTCATATATAGAAATATATTTCTAACCTATAGCCCAAGGAAGGAAGACACTAGAAACGCGTAGTTTGTTTATTGCATTCTTTAATCATCATCATTATTATTATTATTATTATTATTATTATTATTATTATTATTATAGCACGAGCTAAAGAGCAGATGTTATTTTACAGTTCTTATTCATGAAAGTTTTAATGTCATGAAATTAAAAGCACATTGAAGAGAGAGAGAGAGAGAGAGAGAGAGAGAGAGAGAGAGAGAGAGAGAGAGAGAGAGAGAGAGAGAGATCTCTCTCTCTCTCTCTCTCTCCCCAACATGGATACGGTTCACAACAGACAATTGACAACCACGAAATTGGATTGTTTTCTCCTTGGCGGTTGTCAATAAATACATTTCTCACTATGGCGAATGCATTACTTCTTGGAGAGAGAGAGAGAGAGAGAGAGAGAGAGAGAGAGAGAGAGAGAGAGAGAGACTCCGGGTTTCCCAGGGAGAATTGTGAATTGTGAAAGAAACAGTTGAATCATCAGATAATGTTCCTAATATTTCGATATAAGAGCGAAATGACTTTCCCTCTGGCGGAGACTGGCGGAATCAAGATGAGAACCAAGATGGATAAGGTTGATCGAGATTACTTTAGATTCGTGTAAGTGTTAAGGTGGGAATCATAGTCCTGCGGAAACATAAGAACTAAAACTTTCATAAATAAAATTTAAATTTCTATTTACCACAGACTTTTATATGAAAATTTATTTTTATCTTATATTTTCTATATATTTATTTTATCTTTTATCATTAGCTCATATATAGAAATATATTTCTATCCTATAGCCTAAGGAAGGAAGACACTAGAAACGTAGTTTGTTTATTGCATTATTATTATTATTATTATTATTCCGGTAGGCCCTGCTGCTTCCTCCGGTCGCCTATGATGACCGCGGAGGTAGCAGCAGTAGGGGATTCAAAGTTATGAAGCTTCATCTGTGGTGGATAACGGGGGACGGTGGGCTGTGACACCCTAGCAGTACCAGCCGAACTCGGTTGAGTCCCTTGTCAGACTGGGAGGAACGTAAAGAGGAAAGGTTCCCTTTCTTTTCATTTGTTTGATGTCGGCTACCCCCCAAAATGGGGGGAAGTGCCTTGGAATATGTATGTATGTATTATTATTATTATTATTATTATTATTATTATTATTATTATTATTATTATCATTACTTGTTAAGCTACAAACCTTGTTGGAAAAGCAGGATGCTCTAAACCCAGGGGCTCCAACAGGAAAAATAGCCTTGTAAATTTTACCTAACTTGTAAACTTTACATTAAAACCTTGATTCGCCAATTATTCCTGAATTTGACTACCCACCATGAAGGATGACTTTTGTCCAATTACTGGCTGTATGCAGTAATTCTGAAAGGGAGATTAGAGCCATTGAAAAGAGAGTACACAATCAATACAACTGAGGAAACCTTTATCTTTAACAAAACTTGCCGAAAGAGGGTCTACTACCCAAATATTATTATTATTATTATTATTATTATTATTATTATTATTATTATTATTATTATTATTCGCTAGGCTACAACCGAGGGAAGGAAATAAAATAAACAATAAAAGAAGAAATTAAAAATTAATATAGATATCCTAATATCAGGAACAACGTTAAAAGAGAGACTTATGTCAACCTATTCAATAATAAAATATTGGCTGGAAGTTTGAACTTCTGAAGTACTACCGATTCAACTGCCCGATTGTAAATATCATTCCATAATCTGGCCACAGCTGGAAAAAAAACTTTTAGAATATTGTGTAGAATTGAGCATTATGATGGAGAAGGCAAGAGACTTAAGACTTACTGCATACACTGTTTTTATTTATTAAAAGGGAGATCAAGCAGCCAAATCAGTTTACTTCAACTCTTAAAGAGCTGGTCCGATTAAATTTGGGTAGAAAAGATACTATTCATATCAAAGATAATCATCATCATCATCTCCTCCTACACCCACTGACGCAAATGGGCCTCGGTTAGATTCCGCGTCATCTCTATCTTGAGCTTTTAATTCAATACCTCTCCACTCATCATCTCCTACTTAATGTTTCATAGTGCTCAGCCATGTAGGCCTGGGTCTTCAAAGATAATAAAATAAATAAAATATGTATCAAATATAATTGAAAAACAATGGAGCTAAAAATATGATAAACAGAAATCTAAAGCATATCTATAAAACCCATCTTTCTTAAAAACATTAAAACCTTGAAAACAGAGAATCTGTCCGATAATATATACAGTATATATATATATATATATATATATATATATATATATATATATATATATATATATATATATATATATATATATATATATATATATATAAACTTTTGTTACCAAAACATAAAGATCTCTCTCACACTACGTACAATGTGAACTTGAGACTTCCAGAACTCCTCAACAAACAAAATAAAAAAAATAGCTTCTGTGACTCGTTTTTAGCTTATAGACCATTAAGTTTCACATGTCACAACAGCGACAACAACATACGAACTTCCTCCTGCTCATCTAAATACCTTATATCAAAATTTTATCTATCTTCAGCACCCTGTACCCTGACTTACAACAGAAAACCCGAGTAATTTTTCGAAAACGTTCCCATTTTCATCAACATAACTTACAACTTTAAAACCATAAAAACAGAGCAACTCGCTGAGTCCAATTAAAAAAAAAAAAAAAAAAAAACTTTTCTTACCATGACATAAAAATCTCACACTATATAGAGTGTAAACTTAAGACTTCTAGAACCTTTCAATAAACAGAGTAAAAAAAAAAAAGTCCAGATTATTCAACAATCTAAATCATATCTTTAAACCAATGTTTCTTAAAAACTTCAAAACTCTAGCACAGTCCGATAAAATATCATAAAAAATTTTTCTTACCAAACAAAAATTTCTCTCGCACTACTTGGTGTACATACACGTTCAAAAAAAGCGTCAAAACTTTGCATCAAAATTTTGATGCAAAATTTTAGTGTAGGACATTTTGATGTCAAAATTTTGCTTCAAATCTTTTTTTGACATCAAAACGTCCTACACACACTCAAATTTTGCATCCAAATTTTGATATCAAAATTTTGACGCTTTTTTTTTGAACGTGTATGGGCCCCTTTATACTTCCAGAAATCTTCAACAAAGTAAAAAAAAAAAAAAAAAAAAATAAAGTCCAGGAGATTATTCGAGACTTGAACCATAGAATAAGCTTTGCTGAGCTGGTTCAATGAAACCCCTCGAAAGATCCCGATAAGATCTCTCCAGGTTTCCCTACAAGGTTGACATGTGATGGTCTGCTGGTTTTTAAAACCAGTGCACTTCTCGTTTGCTTCGGAGAGCTGGTTACGAGTTAAGCCTGGCACGTGCAAGTCAGCTGATCCAAACACATTACCGGGTTGTTGTATTGTATGGGAATTATTTACCAATTATGCCACAGCCTCTGTACCATGGTCTTCCACGGTCTTGGGGTAGAGTTCTCTTGCTTGCGGGTACATTCGGGAACACTACTCTATATTATTTCGCTTCCTCTTGTTTTGTTTAAGATTCCATAGTTTATATTGGAAATATTTTGTTTAATGTTGTTACTGCTCTTATAATATGCTATTTTTTTCCTCGTTTCCCTTCCTCGCTGGGCTATTTTCCCTGTTAGAGCACCTGGGTTTATAGCATCCTGCTTTTCCAACTAGGGTTGTACATTATCGAGTAATAATAATAATAATAACAATAATAATAATAATAATAATAATAATAATAATAACAATTAGATTGTAAAGTTATATGAACAATGTAGTAATTCTATCTGCTGAGTCATCAGCATTCATTGCCTGGCCCTCCTTGGGTGGAAAGGGGCTTGGGTGCTGATCATACGTAATATGGCCAGTCTCTGAGGCATTGTCCTAATTAATAGGGCAATGTCACTGTCCCTTGCCTCTGCCATTCATGGGTGGCCTTTAGGCCTTTATGGATTTTAACTTGTCTTATTGGTACTTTCTTATCTGGCTGAATAATGTGTGTATACGTAAACGATTCATTAACCATACTGTGATACATAACATAACTAGAGGGAACTAAATAGAGAACATACCTCCGCTACGGCAGCTTATTTCTCGGGGTTAAGGTTAATTCGGTCGACTTTTTGCCCGACCTTAACCTTGACCTTTGACCAACGACTTTCAAAGTTGAATTACTTCCACGTCTCAACACGATTAATCACTGAAAGTGTCACTACTCTATGAGCAAAAGCGTGGCCAGGAAGTCGTTCAAAAACCAACAGACGGACAAACATCGGGCAAAAACATAACCTCTCCAACTTCGTTGACAGAGGTAAAAAGCATAAATGTAATTATTATATATAATACATATTTGTATAGAAATAAACTGTATAACTAAATTTTCTTAATAAAAAATATATGTACCCATGTAAATCAATATGCCCTTGTACTATTGCAATCATAAGCATACATTTAAACAGCTACTTAAAAAGTAAGGGATTATAAGTGTGTGGAGATGTGTTGGCCCTACTGCCCATTTACTGGAGATGCATTCGGCTTGAGTGAGTCTCTTGGGTCACGTTTGTTAAGTCCGTGGATTGTAACCAGATTCAAATGGGTACCAAATTCTGCTTGAGCCAAGAAGATGCGAGTGAGGCAAGAATCTTCCTCCTTAGTGAAACAGGAAAGCTTCATTCTGAATGACACTAACCCGTACAAAAGGAAAATGGTGTGTGGCTAACACGTGAATACACACTATGCTTGTGTTTATATATAATGTACATGTATATATATATATATATATATATATATATATATATATATATATATATATATATATATATATATATATATATATATATATATATATATATACTGTGACGTTCATGGGGAGTAGAAGTAGTAATACCCTGGTGAGATAGGGGGATACCCCGAGAGGTACACTCGGAAACCACATTCTCTCACAAAATGCAGACCCAGCGAGTTGTAGTTAGGAAAGGGGGATGGGGTTGAAAGGGCTGAATCTGTGAATATATCTATATAAATATCTAGACATCATTTTTGACGTCTCGGGTACAGCAGTATATATATATATATATATATATATATATATATATATATATATATATATATATATATATATATTTAAATATATATATAATATATATATACATATATATATATATATGTATATATATATATATATATATATATATATAATATATATATATATATATATATATATATATATATATATATATATATATATATATATATACATATATATACATATATATATATATGTGTGTGTGTGTGTATATATGTATATATATGTGTGTATATATATATATATATATATATATATATATATATATATATATATATATATATATATATATATATATATATATCACAATTCTATTTTAAAATGGAAGACCATTATAACACGAATTGTTTCAAAATCTAATCTGCAGCTCTTATTACTTGTTCCCACGTAGCCTAGAATGCGAACGCTATCATTGTATCCATGGAGTCTGGGATTTACTGTTTCAAAATCAAACCCACTCCTATTAATGCAAACCATAATTAAACCCAGACAATTCATTTCCTACGGAGAACGATTTCGCCAAAAGGGAGCCTGTTTGTTCCAAGAAGTTTAATTGAAAACTACGGGTATCTACAATAGTAAATGGTTTTATATTAAACAAATAAAAAGCGTTGTGATATAAGAGAATTCGTGGTTGTTGAGTATCATCATTATTATTTTAATTATCATTATTAACATTATCATTGTCATCATGTGCAGGACAGGATTAGAAATGAAACTATAAGAGAGATTACTCGAGTACCAGATGTGGATGAGATCATGATGAGGGGTAGACGGAGATGGTTTGGGCATGCTCTTCACTCTCCCCAAGAGAGATTAGTTCACCATACGTTCAGCTGGACTCCACAAGGCACTATAAGAGTTGGAAGACCCAAGCCTACATGGGTGAGGGCTATGAAACGTGAAGTAGGAGATGATGAATGGAGAAGTATTGAATTAAAAGCTCAAGATAGAGACGACTGACGAAGTCTAACTGAGGCCCTTTGCGTCAATAGGCGTAGGAGGAGGAGATGATGATCATCATCATCATGTGCACAAAACTGAGTGACCATTAACATAAGTAGCTTTCCACCTAATAGATGTATCCCGTACAGATACAAAAAGGGACAAATGCATGTTTCCCATAGATTAAAAAAAAGGACAAGGGTAATCATTCATGAACATTCTCCTTCACAATTCCACAAGAACCATTGTTCCACAGTTCTGGTGTGGACTAAATTACAGGAACTTGGTGCTATAACATTGTAACATCTCAACTGAATGTGGATACGTTCATTAATTTTAGAACAGAGACTGTGGAAGTTTCCTATTAAGAAAAGAGAATTAGGGAGAAAGAAATGCATTGTACATTGTACCAATTTCCTCTAAAAAGTAAATATATCCGAGTCTTACCATCCATCCAGGAATTTAATACTCCAACATTAGGAACGTCTCTGACTGGCCACCTGTTTAGTGGGAGATAAGACCCGCTTTTGCTGTATGCAACCTCACCATCCCTGTGAGTTAAGGATGGGACGTTTGGGGAAACCTATAGGTTTACCTTCTGAGTTATCAGCAGCCATTGCCTGGCCCTCCCTGATCCTAGTTTGGGTAAAGAGGGAGATTGGGCGCTGATCATATGTATACATGGCTAATATCTAGGGTATTGTCTTGGTTACAACGAAACTGTCGGGCTTGGGCGTTGATTATATTCTAGTCTTTAAGGTATTGTCCTGCTTACTAGGAAACTGTCACCATCACTTGCCTCTGCCATTCACGAGCGACCTCTAAACTTTTAAACAGTAATGTCAGTATCAATAATGAAGTAGTACAGACGTAACAACTCGAGCGACTAAGAGATAGACGCCATTAGCGAATAAGAAACAACAGTACATATCAAATTAATAGAACATAATTATGCTCTAAAACGAAGGAACACTTCTAAAAAGAAAAAAGTAACCAGATGAAGTGACTAGTAAGAGTAACAGATGAAGCCTTAGATGATTGTTGTTTCTTTACCTAACAGTTTCTAGCTCGTTCCTTATTAGTAAAGAGTTAGTGTTAATTCCGTGTTTGCGCATTTGTGCGTCTTCCTTGACTTTTTTTTTAATAATAATAATAATAATAATAATAATAATAATAATAATAATAATAATAATAATAATAATAATAATAATAATACTATAAGTCTAAAAATAGGGGTGAAAACCACATTCATATTTTTATACAAAATATTTAACATAAAAAGAGAGCTTTCGAAAACCTGCTCGATTCTCTGATAATAATAATAATAATAATAATAATAATAATAATAATAATAATAATAATAATAATAATAATAATAATAATAACTATTGGAAAGCGCATACCCCCGCCAAAGCCTAACCCCTCTGAACAAATTTAAATCGATCAAACACGGTTAGATGTCGGGATCCAAACGAATCATACAGGAGACAATTTCCATTTAAAAATTAAAAATCAAGTAGTTTTACAGATTATACTAAATTGGTACAAATGCTTCCGGGTTCTTAAGAAGCCTAACACCCATCTTGTGTCCCTCCTCCCTGGCTTCATTCCTACAAGACTCAAGATAAAAATTTGCTATAGTTTTTAGAAATTCGTATTTTCTTTTTCCTTTTTTTCAAATCCTACACTGTTAATACAGGCGACCGTAATTCTACCTTATTTTGTTATTATCTTTTACAGGTTGGTGACCGTAATATCTCTCTTTTCCGTCAATATATCCGTTTTTAAAACGGTAAAAATCATGGAGAAAACGTTGCCAGGCATTTACCGTTTTTTAATGCAAAGTTTTAAGTGTATCAAACATATTACTACACTAACTGAGCAGTAAACGGCTTTCACAGAGGAAATAAAATAAGGATATGTGTTCATTACTAAATAAAAGATTTTAGGATTACTCATGAGATTTTTTATGGTGTCCTTCGGCAATTAATGGTAGATCAAAATAAATCTTTAAACTATTTATGGAAATCCTAGTTTTATCATTGTTCAAATACCGCTAGAGAGTTATTGGGTCCTTTGATTGGCCAGGCAGTACTAGGGTCACACTCGTTGGTTACGGCTCATTTTTCATTTACCTACACATACACCGAATAGTCTAGCCTATTCTATCCACATTCTTCAAATAATTTATCATCACCTCCCTTGGTAGTTAAATCGACACCGTCTCTATCTCTTTTCTCTCCTCGTGGCATTGTTGGTAACGTACTCAGAAGGTAATTTGAGTGGCCAGTGTTTGACAAACGAAATAAATAAGAATGCGTTCCTTAAAATTCCAATCTCTCTCTCTCTCTCTCTCTCTCTCTCTCTCTCTCTCTCTCTCTCTCTCTCTCTCTCTCTCTCTCATTCGGGTCACCAAACTAATTCCAACACTAAGGTAATTTGGACATAGGCTAGACGAATAACGGAACGTTTGAAATTATTTGATCTACAAACTCGACGACTAAGGGGTCAGCTAATACACATTCAACATTCTTAAAGGAATAACAAATATAAATCACAACAATCTATCCAACCTTAGCACAAATCAGTCCAGAGGTAACGGATACAACTGGAATAGAAAAGATACAACACCACTCAATGTAGCAATTTCTTCACATGTAAAATAGAAAATGCTTGGAATAGACTTCCATCGGATGTAGTAAACAGTAACACTGTAAACGAGTTCAAGAGTAAGTTGGACAAGATCATAAGAATTCTAAATGCTTAAACTAAATCGCTCTACCAAAGGGCAAATGGAGTCTCCGCGGATGGACTAAACAGTCTTTGAGACATACAAATCCTTATAACTCTCTCTCTCTCTCTCTCTCTCTCTCTCTCTCTCTCTCTCTCTCTCTCTCTCTCTCTCTCTCTCTCTCTCTCCAGAAACGTGAAAGATGATCTGGATACCAAGTCCCACCTAAGATTTCACGTGCAGCATCAATAGAGTTCCATGACGTCACGACTTTGACCGCAGGATGTACATCGAGACCCACAAAACCCCAAATTGATGCTGCTTCTCCTGTGTGTCCATTTCGCAATGAAGATCTGATGCCATCATAATGTACTCAACTTACACAGCTCGGCTTAACGATGCGCCTGGCAACACTCTACTATCTATCTGCAGGTATTCATGGCCTCACGTTTTTAAACTAAGAGTTTAAGAAATGTGGACATTTTAAATGGCACATTTTTTTTATTTCATTACATTTTAAGGGCTTTTACAAATCATGCTTTAACTTTTATTGAGATATGAGTTTTTACTCTTACGATTTTAGAAACAAAAATTATTCTGCTCTATGATTTCAGGAGAAAATAAATGAGTAGACCTCAAACCTCCGCCATGGCAGCTTATTTCTCAACCTTTTACTTGACCTTAACATGTATTAATTGACGTGGATTTTCACACACTCAAATATGAACCAAGTTTGAAGTCTCTGTGATAACGATGCCCAAACTTATAGTTGATTACGTGAATTGGACATTTTGCTTAACCGTGACCTTGAACTTTGACATTGACTGTCCAAAATTGAATAATTTTCAGCTTTTCACATAACAATTGATCCCTGCAAGTTCCATTGTTCTACTATTAAAATTATGGCTGGGAAGCTGTTCATAAACTAACTCACACACAAAAACAACAAACAAACACAAACAGAGGCGAAAACATAACATCCTTCCAATTTCGTTGTCGGAGGTAAAAAGGATACATAGTGATATTATATGAATACGTCCGATTCACTTCACATCGATTCGCATAATTCCTTTTCCCAAATCTTGGTATTAAAAACTGATTATTTCAGTACAAGCACAATATTGTTCTATGCAATAAAGGCCAGAAAGACAAATCACTCAAGTCTGAAAACGCTGATAATCGATAGTGTCGGGATGCTAATGCAGTGACGTCAAGGTAACTCAATCAGGATTCTTTTTATGAAAGGGAGTGGATGAAATTTCACTTGGTATGGAGGTGTAGTAAATCCTATCCTAAATTTTATACCTCCCAACTCTCTCTCTCTCTCTCTCTCTCTCTCTCTCTCTCTCTCTCTCTCTCTCTCTCTCTCTCTCTCTCTCTCTCTCTCTCTCTAATAATGAAATGATACAACAAATATTATGTTTTCCAATACTCAATGTCAGGTTGCAGCATCAATAAAATAATTTAGTTTTATATAATATTCTCTCTTTCCGCTTCGGACCTTAACATCAACCTTAGAATAAAAAGTTTAAAAAAACATCCTTCTTTTCAATATCCAGTTTTAAAATCAACCTTTTAATCCAAAACTTTTACATCTTATCATTCAATTCAGGCTCTAACCTTAACTCTGACATTCAATACTTCTATAAAGTTCAACCTTTAAATTCCAAGGTCTAAAGTCAGCAGTGAAACATTCTCTTTTCAAATTCCAAATTCAAAGCGTCTATAATCTTCCCTTTCAATTCAAGTTCTAACAACTGACTTTGAATTCAGTTTACAAAGCCTTCCTTCCCCAATTTTTGACGTAAACCTCAACTTTGAAATTCAAGAGTTTTATAACGTTCCCCCTTTTACAGACTAAATTTAACCTTAAAACTTTAAGGTTTGATAAGCTTTGAACACAAATCAATAGCTCGAATCTAAACATCACAAATAACACCCGGCAGCTCACTGACAACACAGATTGCAGCCAGGACTTTCACAAGCGTTGGTGTTGGCTAGAACTTAGGTTTGTATAATTAGGAATAATACAAATTATTTTTTAAAATTTGTAATTTGTTCCTACACAATTACAATTCATCGTCCTTTGCTGTAGAAAACTCAACTTTACGCGGGAGGAAATTCCAGTTCCAAGTAGCTGGAAACTTAACCCGGGATGCTGTAAGAGTAAGGGTTACTTACAACTAGTGAATCCAGAAGGAAATACCAGCGGGATTCATGGCACTAGCTTTTAAGGGATGTTCTCAAGCGTAGACCTGGCTAAAAATATTTGGGTTTGCTGATGATGTAAATTGTAAGCCATTTAAAGATTATTGGTTTGCCCGGATACATCACATTCCCCCTCATAAAAAGTATGGGGACAACTCTGCTGTGCTTCAGTGTGGAATAGCTACATGCTGAGTGGGTTTATCTATCACATCAAGTCCAGCTAACAAGGTCTTTTGAAGCCATACCCCCAAAAAATGGGAGGATTGAAAGGAAAACTAATGGCCAGTCATTCTTTACTGCCATCCCAGTTTTACTCATAACCTCAGCCCACGATCCCTAGTTACTGGTCCTATGAGAGGAGCTGAGACAGCTATACCATCTGCCGAGAAGCTACAAAAGGTCCTAAGGAGAACGTATCTAGGGATCTGTGGTCACATCCAGCAGGTAGTGAGGAGTGAATGTCGTCTGATGCTTCCAAATACCTGCTTGAAAAACCTGTATCAAAAGAAAAATTCCTCTTAATAGTTAAAGGTATTAATACCTCTCAAGTCGTGAGCTTTTATACGTGTCCCTTCCGTGGATCGTGTTCTTGGATATATTCTTTGATCTTCCTGTGATCACAAAGAGATGTTGCAGATGAGGTCTAAAAGTCTTCGTCCACTTGACTTAGGACCCCAGTGCTCTAATAGGACACTGTAAGAGCTGATCAGCATCCCTAAGGCTCATAATCTGAAATTATAAAAACCTGGAGTCAGGCAATGACGAGATTCAAGTTTTAGTTTGGAAGTCAGGGACAAAGGAGAGCAAGACCTGCCTCCATCCCCTTAAATAGGCAATGTTGAATAAGAGACCAAAGAGCTTACTGACTAGTTTAGCCAAAGCTACAGAATACCTTAACAATGTTCCATATGGTAAACTCAGCTCAGCTGGAGGACAGATCAGTTCAGAACTTCGTACGAGTATTGAAATTTCATCTGATGAAGACATATCTACTCCCTTTCATCTAAAGGCTTGGCGCAAGGCATAGTGATACCCGTTTACTGCTGAAGCAAAGCAGAGTTTCTCCTTGTGAAGGTGGAACAAAAAATCAGTGATTAACAGAACAGAGGCTCCGAGAGAAAAGATACCTCTCCCAGGACACCAACCTCAGAACATGGCCCCAAAAGCCTTTCCCATGACACCAACCACAGATGATGGCCCCAGACACCTCTCACATAACAACCACACAAGATAGCCCCAGACATCCTCCCCACGTTACCAAAACAGAATGTGGCCCTCTTGTCTTGGTATACTACTGCTGAGGATCTATAGTTATCTGGAGATCTGTTGTGCAGTCTCTTGTGAAAAGCCTTTCAATGATAGGAGATGCCGAATAACCTCCATGTGTGAAGTTGAATGGATCTCGCTGCACTGTGGAAGATCTTGGCGTGTGACTAGCGTAGCAGGTTGGGATGAGTAAGCAATTCTTCGGGGCTTCTGTTAGGAAGAGCAGAAGATCCAGGTACCACACCATCTGCGGCCACTTTGCTGCTATGAATGTCATCAATAGGTTTGGCATTGGCATCGATTTAGGATTCTTCTTAAAAGACCAAATGGCAGAAAAGCATATACTTTGATGTCACCCCACAAATACCGGATTACATCTTCAAACGCTGCTTTTACGTCTGGAACTGAAGAGCACTAAACCAGGAGCTTGTGGTTCAGGGAGGTCACGAAGAGTCACTGTCGGAGAACCCCGGAAAGTTAGGATCTCTGTCGCTATTTGAGGACATAAAAACCATTCTGATCCAGCTATCAATTTGTCCGCTTCTACATTCATTTTGCCCAGAATGAAATGACCCAACAGCATAATCGAAATAATCTCTGCCCACTAGAGAGTCCTCACTGCTAGTTGGCCGAGTTGCAGAGACATAGTAAATCCTTGCTTGTTTATGTAGGACATCATGGTGGTGTTGTCACTCATCAATACCACCGAGTGTCCTGTCAGAAAAGACCAAAATTCCTAGAAGGCTAAAGCAACAGTTTTCATCTCTAGAATGTTGATGTGTTCCTGGTGATCTTGATCCGTTCAGGTACCTGACGCTAAGTGCTGACCAAGGTGAGCTCCCTACCCTTCTCTGAATGCATTCGTAAGGAGGAGGAATTCCGGTGGAGGTATCGAGAGTGGGCATTCTTTCTTTATTTCTTCCATCCAAAATTGCAGATCCTTTCTGGACTCCTCCCCTAACCACACTGGATAGCGTGGAACATCTAGATGCTGTGACCAAAATCTTTTTAGCTCCCATTGCAGAAATCGAAGACGAAATCTCACCATACTAACAATGTTAAGTGCTACATGAGATTCTGCCACTGGTGTGCTGGAAGAAGGGACTACCGCAGGAAGGGGAGCGCTACCTCTCGCATACATGACATCCTTTCCTGGGAAGGGAATACTTTCCCTTGCACTGTATCGATATCCATACCATGATATATTGGTCTTTGAGTGGGATTAGAATATACTTCTCTCGAAATATCACAATCCCCAGGGCTTAATAAAACAAGATAACTCGGTCTAGAAGGAGGAATCGTACTCTGACTTCGCTAAATTCAGCCAATCGTCTAGATAGTGGAGCAGGTGAATTCCATTGGCATGTGCCCACTAAGATACTAGGTCGAAGATCCTTCAAAAAGTTGGGGCAATGGGGACAGGGCAAAGCAAAGGACTGTGAATAGGAACACCTTTCAGGTTACTACTACTCGGAGGTACTTCCTGGACGAGGGGTGAATAGGGATTTGGAAGTACACGTTCTTCAAACCGAAGGTGGCCATAAGGTCCTGAGGCCTGATTGCTTGTCTGCCCATGGTTGCTGTCTCCATTCTGAAGTGTCTCCTAGATGAACTCATTCAGAGCTGAGAGGTCGATGACCAGTTTCCAGCCTCCAGATGCCTTCCTTACAAGAGTTAACTGAAGAAGCCTGGGATGCTGTCATCAACCTCTCAAAGAGGCCCAATATGGCTTGAACTTCAGCTTGCATGGCAAGATCTTCTGCCAACCCTTGGCAATAAGATGATAATGTTGCCAGAGGCATAATCAGAGGAGGGGAAGGGCTGATGAACAGTTGGTGGTAATCGGATTGAAGGACCTCCAAAGTCCATCACTCAGCACCATAGAACCACAACCTCATTCAGTTGGCCTGAAGGCATCCTCTCATTGGTGGTAAGGAGGGGGGGGGGACGCTCCTCCTAATGAAGACATTTTCCTCTACCTTTCCCTGTGCCCTTACTGTGCCCATGGTTCTGCATTAAAGTATTATTGAGGATGGATTGTTGAGAACGGACCCTGCCTCTCTGAGGTTGTTTTGTGGGGCTGGGATGGTTGAGCAGCTATTTTACTCTGACCTGATGGGAAAGGTCGAGAGTGTCGAAAGGATACTGCACGCTGCATGATAGAGTCTCGAGTATCCTTTCTCCATTTTTCTACAGTCGCCTTCACCACTGCTGGCAGCCAATCTGTTTGTGGTATCTTGAAGTCACGGCATCACAATGCTTAGGCACCCAATTGGCCCAATGGTTGGCCACCTGGTACATTAGGCACTCAACCGCGATAGCTCCCATCAAGACATTTTCCTTAAGGTCCTGCTTGTTGTTAGGGTTGTTTAGGTCCTTCGTGTTGTCTAGGTAGCTAAATGTACCCAATCAGTGGTCAATTCAAGAGGCCACTTGCATGGTAGCCATGGCCATGACTTCCATAACAGACACCTATGTTGTTGAGAAGAAAACTGGAACAGCTGAAATAAGGTTCTGCCAAGCAACCCAGTGTCAAGGTTTCAACTGCAGGTTCTAATGGATGAGGGGAAGATAGAGCCTTCTGTATAAGAAATAATTTTTTTTTTGCCAC
>NC_090754.1:80156290-80158790 GCF_036898095.1 Palaemon carinicauda
ACAAAACTTGGTGGACATGCAGCGTATGACTCAAGGACAACTCCGTTACATTTTTTTTAGAAGAAAATAAATCGAAGTATAAGTACGGATTGGTACTCTGAAAATAATCACAACGTGAAGTAAATTGGAAATACAAAGTGCAATATCACACAAACAAAAATTAAAAAAAAAAGACCTGTGCGTTAGTTATTCATACAAATACCTTCGCAAAAGACGAAGGTTTTACGAAGGGTATGTTTTCACTGCTGTCTACAGGTTTATTTGTTTAAAAGTTTAGAAATATGAAGAAGCAAAATAAGACTGCATGACATGCGAAGGCATGCTCTTTCCTGCGTCTCTCTCTAGTTTGTACAATGTGCCATTTTTAGCAGAACGCTTGACCATGCGAGAACTCTTTCGAAGAAGCGTAAGCAACCTAACGGAAATTAGAACTTTTTCCGAGGATATTTACTTCACTCCTGAATTCTACGCATTCTAATACCAGCTTTAGGTACCATTACAGTCCCCTCCCACATTAAAGGCTGCTCATGAAGGGCAGAGGCAACGTACAGTGACATTGCTCTATGTAGGACAATGCCCCAGAGACTGACCACATTACATATGATCAGCGCCCAAGCCCCCTCTCCACCCAAGCTAGAACCAAGGAGGACCATTCAATGGATACTGATGACTCGGTAGATAGACTTATAGGCTCCCACCAACCCCGCCCCCCCCCCCATTAGCTAATAAGGATGGTGAGGTTGTAGCGACCAAAGGAACTAACTACTTTGAGCAGGACTCGAACCCCAGTCTAGCCCCTCTCCATCCATATAAGAACCAAGGAGGGCCAGTTAATGGATACTGATGACTCCGTAGAAAGACCTATAGGCTCCACCCAAGCTCCCAACCTTAGCCCACAAGGATGGTGAGATTGCCGAAACCAAAGAAAATAACGAGTCTGAGTGGGTCTCGAACCCCAGTCTAGCCCCCTCTCCACCCAAGCTAGGACCAAGGAGGGCCAGTCAATGGATACTGATGACTGTAGATAGACCTATGGGCTCCACCCAAACTCCCAACCTTATCTCACAAAGATGGTGAGGTTGGAGCGACCAAGGGAACTTGATGAGTTTGAGCGGGACACGAACCCTAGTCTGGCAAGGACTCTACCACCAGGCCACCACAACCTGTTAACCAAATAAAACCATAAGCGGAACGCGTCAATACCTACTAAGGTGAGTCACCTGTGTTCTGAGAAGGTGACCTCGTTTCCAAGAGAAAATTACGGGTTATGTTTTTACGAAATTTATTATTTCAGAGGAACTCTCCATCGACGAATAAATGCTTATGTATGATCGATGATAATTGCTTATATGGCCTGATAAATAACGCATTTGGTTGCTTTAAAATCGAGGACACGCGTTATTCGCGTAGGGTACGAAAACTCTTACTTTATGTTACAGTACTCTAATGTACTTGTAGCTGCGATGCATGTTTATGCTATAGAAGTAACGAAGTTGTAACACGCACTGTTTTATTTCACATCTGGATATTTATCTTGAAGAATAAACCACTAGTAAGACTTTTATAAGGAAACTTCAATCAATGCTCAATCCGTTGAAAAAAAAAAAAATTGTTTTTGTTTTTTTGTTACGATTTTGATAATATTCAGATATGAATCTATATTGTTGAACCACTCACGAAAAGTACAAATAAGTTATACAAAATCTTCAGTGACTTCTCCATTATTCAAAGATTACCAAATGAATTTAGCCGAGCAAAATGTATTAGATTTGAAATCTTTGAAATAGTCAATATTCACTCGCAAAATAATGTAAAATTGCTATGAGAAATTGTATTGACATGACTATGTGAGCGCAATAAACAGGTTATGTACTCAGACAGTCAGTATTTACACATTTTGCTGACTTTGTAATAGTCTAAATCGGGGTTTACACGACCGAAGAGTTCGTCGAGCCCGGTTGACGAACCTGCTTGTCAAACGGTTCGTAGAGGTGGAGTCAGCCACAAATGCATAAGGTTTGTGGACAAGGAAGCTCCGCTCACAAAAGTTAGGCGAGAACAGACTTTCCTTGACAACCGTATACCCCGTTCACACGTTCGAACATCACTACAAACAGTTGTCTGTCGAACCGTGTTCGACGAACCGTTCGACCGTGTAAACTCGCCTTAACACTCCCCCTGTTGCAAAAGTCTGATGAAATGTGTTATCTTCCGATAATTTCAACCCAAAATATACTAATTAACATATATATAAATATACTACAGTACTCAATGACCCATACATATTAACAAAGTACTGTACTACACAAGATAAGAATAATAAAAACATTACATGACGTCCTTTATGATAATTGATATTAGCCCCTATATAGACAATAGACATTATGAAACATCTAAATATATTTTGTACTATGATAAATATCTACAAAACTTTCCGGTTACTGAAGTGAATTTACGTTACAATTATGCTTCAATGAAATTCAGTAAGTGACTTGTACGT
>NC_090754.1:80163483-80188483 GCF_036898095.1 Palaemon carinicauda
CGTTTTGTTGCAAGAGAAAGCTATGTCGCCCATTTGAGTCTGGTCTCGAGGTTAAATCTTGATTATGTTAATTTGATTAGATTTATGTAAAATAAGATCTAGTTGGGTCTTGTATAAAAACATTGTGGTTAGTGGGACACATACAAATTATGCAATGGCCGTAGAGGGTAGCGATACAGCCAGATATGTTGAACAAGCTTACTGTATTTTTGAAAAGTTTCTTGTGAGGATTTTAAAGAGGTGGGAAATCTCTTCAGGGAGGCGTAGAATTGTCCGTAGCCTTGTGATTGCATTAAAGTAGGTAGGCGTAGTAATTGTCGTAGCCTTGTGATTGCATTAAAGTTAGGTAGGCGTAGAATTGTCGTTAGCCTTATGATTGAATTAGAGGTATTTAAATTGATTATCGGGTAGCATTTTGTTTCATAAAATGAAGTCCTGTCATATTATCATTTAGGTAACCCTTTTTTTCTTTTTAATTTTTTTTTTTAAAGATGATAATTAGAGAGGCCTTGAAGGAGGTTTGTTGTCCTCCGGGCCCTTTTTATTTTTGTTGTGCGTGTATAATATTGTTTGTGTGTGACGGATAATATGTGTTTGTGGTGTATATGGAGGAAATTTTGATTGTGATAACTTAGCCATTGAATAGGATATGGAATATATTGTATTTAGCTTTTCAATTGCATGCACTAAAGTTTAGGGGTCTAGAAATCTTACTGCGCAGCAAGACTATATTATCAGTAAGTGCACTTGAGGGACTTGACAGCAATTACCCCCGTTTGGGGTGGGTGAGGGGGTAAGTTGTGGAAGCATTCCCCCCTCCCCCCGCGCTTCTTGGCCTGTTTGGTAAGGTCCTACATCGAGGTTTTTTTTATTTACTTTATTTGATTTGATTTAACCTCCACACTCCTTATTTGTAAGATGATTTTTCTTATCTATTTTTGTAGCTGCTGTCATACCTTCCTCTCTCTCTCTCTCATCTCTCTCTCTCTCTCTCTCTCATCCAATTAGTTTTATTTCTACAGGAAAAAAAAAACTATCCATCTCTCTCTCTCTCTCTCTCTCTCCTCTCTCTCTCTCTCCCCCCCCCCAATTAATTTTATTAATACATGGAAAAAAAACTATCCATCTTAAATTTCCAGGTTTGATCATTTGTGTTTCTACTAAAAAGAAAGGCAGATAAATCAAAACTAAGAGACATTTAATTAAGTAGAGCAGTGGATAATTGCCCCGTGGACTAACCAAAACACTTGGAGAATATTCGCTCGCTGACTTTTTTGAACTTTGATACCGTTTAAATTCGTCGAAACTTTATTAATTGGTTATCAAATACAAGTGGAGGAAAACAAAGAAAGAGGAGAATTATGATGTCCAACCGAAGTTACCGACCCATGAATAATGGCACAGTTTTACCGTCTGTCTGTGCGGCGGCTTACATCGTTGCGAATTCCGGGGGCAGTCGCACCCCTGGGAACATTACCCCGGGAATCGAACGCCTGGTAACCTCACCCCGGGGAATATCACCCTGGGTGTCGCACGCCCATAACACTCACCAACAAGAAGTATTATGACATCATGGCGTAAGTTTCTTCCATTTTGTTGTGAACTATTTTATTTATTACTATTATTTTTGTTGGTCTGATGTCGAAGGCTATTGGTTAATGTGATTTCTGGTCGGAAAATATTTTTTCTTTTAAATTTTAAGTTATTTTGTTTTTGTGTTTATTTAAAGTAGTGAAATACTCTGTACTGAATGTGTTTTAAGATTTTATGCATTCTTTTCTGTGTGATGTATGTACACATACATATATAATATATATATATATATATAATATACACACACACATATATATATATATATATACATACATACATATAATGTATGTTTATGTATATGTTTACATATATGTATATATATATATATATATATATGTATGTATGTATATATATATACATATATATATTCAATTTAGTGTTCCAACTTCAAGTGTCCTCCAAGGAAACTTTTTTCTCCCTCATCTTTTGGCATTCATTTCAGTGTCCATCATCGCATGTAATTTTGAGGTGAGAGAGTCAACGTTATCTTGTGTTTCCTGTGAAATGCGTTTTCCCTTGCTGTCGAAATTGTCGTTTACAAAATTCGTATAGTAATTCTCCGTGAGATCTTGTTTCTTATGATATATATATATATATATATATATGGAATGAATAATACTATTCAATTCTATAGTTTTGATCATTTATCTTTAAGAACATCTTGTTTCTTGTGTGTATATATATATATATATATATATTATATAACCACATGCTTTCTTTGAATACTTTTATTTAACCATATGTCATTCGTTGTATGCTAGTTCCTTGAGCTTTATAAAGTATGTCAGAGTTTAAGGTCATCATAGGCAGCTTATATTTTAATTCTTTAGCATTTATTGTATGAGTGTAAGATGTTTTACTTTATATGCTGTTGTGAATGTTACAATATAGGCTGTCTTAAGTGGATTGATCTAGAGAAAGGAATACTAATTGAATAGAAACATTTCTACAAGAAAGCCAAAATTTGCCTCGCGAAGAGACTATCTTTCTTGATAAATAATTGAATTTGATTTTGAAAATAATCAGTAGCCCGAAATACATGATGGACATTATTGAAGATAATCAAAAGAAAACTTTTAAATTCATTAAATTCAACTCAAACTAAACAGTGCATCAATGGTCTATGCCACGTAGTATATGTAATGGCTATATATATTTCAAAGCGTCGAACAAGGCGTTTTGTTGAACGCGTGGCTGCTGAATAATGAATAATGAGCGATTTCTACTAGCGTGGTCAACATCTTGCTGCACGGTTCAATGAACTTTCAACTTGGTATAAACATGAGTTAGAAATAAAACGTAGTGAGGTTGTATGTATGTATGTATGTATGTATGTATGTATATATTATATATATATATATGTGTGTGTGTGTTTATATATATATATATATATATATAAATAAATAAATATGCGTTTACACGTGTGCATATATTTGATGTTGTCATCATTGCTAATATAAGAATGTAGACAGTAATTGACGGTTCCAATCCTGATTTGCAATTTGACTAGAAACTCTTTGGATAACTAGCAGCCTGTCATGATATGCCATATAGAATAAATGCAATAGCAGTATCATGGATGTGAAAATACAAAATATAGGCCATGTTTAAGTTAATTTGCTTTTCTATAAAAAAAAAAAAAACTCATGGCAACCTCAGGTATAAAATTTAAATAATGGTGACACCCAGAGCATGGTAATTTGAGATATAGAATTTAAACATTGAAATGGACAAACCATGGAAAACTTTAAATGGGTGTTAGATAATTTAAACATTTTAATTAGCAAAACATGGAAAACTTTAAATGGGTGCTAGAGAATTTAAACATTGAAATTATGCAAAACATGGAAAACTTTAAATGGGTGTTCAAAGATTGAAACATTGAAATTGGCCAAAATATGGAAAACTGAATGCAAGCTCATGGGAATGACATGGTTTGTAATTTATAAAGTGCAAAGGCATTGGGATTTTGTTGTGTAATTTATTTCCTTTGTAACTTAGTGCCAGAAAAGTGAAAATCAATTGTAAATATGTTCTTGATTTCCGGTCACTTCCCTTTGGCATAGGCTGGAAGGCTTCAATCTCCTTTATCGTAGAACTAAAAAGATTTTCAGGTACATTTATCAACATGGAATAATGTACCGAGCCAGAGTAGATTTGGTCATATATTTCCTAGGTTTAATGACTGTTTTGAGAGCCCACACTTGCATCTAGTTATTAGGACTTTAGCCAATGGAAGGAGGACACACACCAACAACAACAACAACAAATGCAGCAGTTTCTAGTCAACTCCATGACAAAAGTCTCAGACATGTCCGTATTCTTGTCTTGGGTTTGGCCAATTTTCATCACAACGCTGGCAACTACGGATATGATGAAGGTTGACTTAATTCTAAAAGCTCACAGGAAACCGACCTAGTATGGGTGGCCCTGACTAGTACAGCTACAACTTTGCAGATCATAGTGATACTCAAACCCTTTCACTATATATAATAGTATATATGTGTAGTTTTGAATGCTATTACATTCCCGTAGGTGCAAACTTATTTCATTAGAAAGTGTTTATGATCAAGTGTCCAGTTTGTCATTTTTTTAGTTATCCTTCTACAATCCTGTTACGGATAGAAATAATCCGTTTTCTATACATGTAAATAAACCCCGATCATAAAAGCTACTCTTCAGACGGCATGGCGCCCTCACTTTACCGACCAGCTGGTTAATATTTTGACGAGAACACGTGTAACCCTGGATTTCATTGCTAACCAGTATAGTTATTGTTGTTGTTATTGTTTTCGGTTATGACATTGACGCTGTGACGTAGGAAACGTTATAAGTACGTGTGTTAATTTTGTTTATTATTTTGGGTTCCTGTTCTGTAACAAATTATAATTTGCTCCTGAATTATTCGGAGGCTGCTTGGGTTTCGTAAGTCAATATATTCTATAGGAAGTGAAATAAAGTATCTTATAATGGAACTGAATTTAAAAGTTTAAATTGTATTGTACATTTGCATGTTGTGACGTAACTCTCTCTCTCTCTCTCTCTCTCTCTCTCTCTCTCTCTCTCTCTCTCTCTCTCTCTCTCTCTCTCTAAGTTTTGTATCTTCATTGATTACTCCGAAGAAATTTCGGTAAAATACTTGATAAACATGAAATACTCATACTATGTAGAGAAATGTTTACAGTTATTTAATATCAGGAATGTAATGTCAATTTATTGTTTTCCCTTTAAATTATGCCAACGTCACTAAGGGCATTAATGTAGTAACCAGGTAATATGCAATACCTATGTTATCCCTCTCTTAATCCAGACATTATGGCTGAATATTAAGAGGTTTGGAGGTTGGTGAACCCAGCCTAAACTCTTTTCTCCTCCACCAACTTCTCGAAAGTAGGGATAGACCAGTTGGGAACTTGGGTACATCACCTGCTCTTTCCTAAATATTTGAGTTGATTATACAGACGTCATTATATCACATTAAAATATGGACCTGTCGTGTATGTAATACTGAACAAATGTTTGGTGTCTTTAGTGGAGCAGTCAGACTCTACTCGTATTTGTTGTTTTGGTCGATGATTAGAATATTTTAAAAGTTTTTATATTCTGTTTAAAGATGTGCTTTTAATAAGTTTTGTATTAATTTCATAAGGACAGCAAATCGGATATGTGGGTTTTCTCTATAGTTGCTGCCATATTTGCTATTAAAATTTACATTATTATTATTTAACTATTAATGTATTGCTACATAAATACACTAAATTGTCATATATGGTAGAATGGTTTAAAATTACTGTATGTTTATGAAATTATGTACAAACTTTTAATGGTGGATCAAAATTAAATTCCAAATTCTCGAATGTGCAAGATTGTGAAGAAATGTTATTTTAAGATTTATTTTGTATTGATGCCTTCAATGTGGTTCAGGGGTTTTTCTTATCGTGTTGGGAATTAATGCGTTTTGAAAAATGCATATTGGAAGTCGCCGTAGATTATTTATAGCCAAATGTAAAAAAGGAAGTTAAATGCATATGGCTATCAAAGCAAATATGAGTTAAAAGGCTCGAACTCTTTGAAGGAATTCGTTATATGTAACATTTTTCCCATTAAGAGAAAGCGGATTGTTCCTCGGCTTACCTGGTCTGGTACAAGCAAACCCTTATACTCTTTTTAAGAAAAAAAAAAAAAAGGCATAATCTGATTTTAAGGTAATTTATCAAACATTACAACCTCCTTGAAGTATGTATTATAATATTAGTCCTATTTCTTGTTTCGTGCAAAGCATCTGCCGTAGGAGTTAGAGATCCCCATGTTTCGTGTTCATGATGGCCGCCCGTGTCAGGCAATGCACCTTCTCGGCTAAGACAGCTGATGAGGATCCACCTAACATGGAACCCGTTATAAGTCAGAATGATCCAGAAATAGCCAGGACGGCAATAAATTCAGTAGGTAGTAGAGTTCAGAAATAGGGTTTCCCTCAAGATGTCGTTTTCACGTTTCCCTCTTCAGCCTGCATTTTTCCTTCTGAGAGTGGGAACGAAATGGACAGACGCCATCTTATGTTCCAAGTTTTTTATTTTCTGGAAATTGGGTTGAAAATCATTTAATTTAACGACTAATTTATCGTTTATGGTATAGTTTGACGACTGTTTTTGCTTGCAAACCATGGCTTTGGTGGGTCATTTGAGAATAAATTTCCAGTAATGAAACTGTCCATGACAGTGAAGGAGATCCTCATGGCATCGATCGGCTAGACCTCTGTTAAACTTTATTTTCCCACAATATTATTTTGGCTGGTGTTTAACTATTTATTAGTTGCCTTTAATCCGTAATCGTTATAATGGAAATATTCCTTGATGTGCACCCACCATGCTGTGGGATGTTAACTGACACTGGCAACAAACATTATCCGGCTTTTTCCTTGTCGTCCACTCTCTTTGGTGGAGGAGAGACCGTCCAGCGCAGACGCTAAGCTGGGGTGGGGGAGGGGGGTTGATTTCCAGAGAAAACGTCATTGCTCTGTGTGGGCCACCGAGTAGGTATAACAAGAGTGAATGCCCCGGCAATGTGTGGAGGTAGTCTCGTTAAGCTCACTCACGGGCTAAATGTTATGATGTTAAATGTCGTGAGGGGATCAGCTGTTGGCGAGGCCCGGCAAGAAGCATAGTTCCTATTGTAGAGCTTGAATTCATTGTTCACGCGCCAACCGGGGCCCCACCACAACAGAAAGGTTTGGACTACTGGTAAATCTGGAGAGACCCGTTTTCGGGCGAGCAGTATCATCGCAGGAATAGACTGAAGTGCAAGTACGTCGCTACGCTCTCTGACTTGGTCGCACAGAAACCTCGTTGACTTTTCGTCCACCCAGTAAAGGAAAAAAATGTTGTGCTCAGACATTTACGATTATCAGACCTACGCCAATGCTCTTGTTAAGAGCATAGTAGTTGATAGGTAAGTTATATCTATTAATTTGTTGATAGGCATTGCAGTTTCTTTGGTTGGAGGTTGTGCATGGATCGATTTGCCTGAGGGCAACAACAATGGCAGTATATCTCATGGCCAACTACTGCCGTCTAGCTGCACTTTCTTTTCACCCGCCGCGCTCGTGGCTTGCGCCTTTGTGCTGAATAGGGTTTGATGCCTTTCATTTACTATGAACCCCTTTACCCCACCCATGGGGCTCCTTGAGAAAGAGATTCCCACATAACTGAATGTAGGGGATCACAGCAATGGTGGTTAGACTGAAGGTGACGACGTTGCAGGTGGCAGATCCGCCATCGCCCTACTTTCCATCTCTTGACTTTAGATCATATCCAGTCAGATGATGTTATTAGAATCTCTCTAGGTTACGCCAAGCCATGTCGTGATTTGGTTTACCTATGCCTTGCAAATATCACGAGGGTTTGGTTACTTGGCTTTACATACCCGTGACGTACACCGGCTGAAGCCTCCTGGCTTTGTGCTGTTATGGCTGCCGACAAAACCTGGCGGTCTCGTGTCGCCGTTCTTTATGAATTTCCCATGAAAGAAATCTCTCTCTCTCTCTCTCTCTCTCTCTCTCTCTCTCTCTCTCTCTCTCTCTCTCTCTCTCTCTCTCTCTCTCACAACCTTTTATGTCCGTATCCTTTAAGATTTACGAAGATGTTATTTACCCTTGCTAGGTTTCCAAGTGTTACGATTCTAAGTAGCAACCTGGAAGAAAGGATGTGACGTCTAAGGGGGTAGGCTTTAGTTTCGTTAAGGCTTAGCTTTTAAGTCCTTGACGAATTTGTTGGATGGTCCAAAGGTATGTTGAAAGAGGTTATGAAGTTATAGTAGTCATCCCCACTTTCTAGGGGGTTAGGCTCGCTAAACTCTTGATTCTTTTCGGGATCAAACTGATTACGCTCATATACCTAACGTATATTCTAAATATCCATATAAAATTTACCTACTTATTCTCTCACTGGTGTTTTCGGTTGAGGGCGTTTTAATGCCGTAGATTTTCGCAACCTGTATGCACTCTTGTGTTGTGGCTAGTCAACTCCGTAGATTTTATTGCACAATGCAGACCAGCTACTGTGAATGGTACAGTTATTTGAAAGTCTTGAATATTTATATCGAGTGTTTGGAATATTTTAAAGTTTAAATTACCGCAATTGAAAACATGTGCATAGCCCATGATAAAACTGGATTGATTCATTCAGTTCTTAAGTACGACTCTTGTAATGTTTTTCATAATGGGTAACTTAGTCTTTTTTTTTTATTACACATCTTGAATATTGTAAGATTTAGTTGTTTATTGGCCAGTAAAGGCCTACCCTTTAAACCAATGTATTTAGATCTATAATGTATACAATTTGTATTTATTGCTTTCCTTCATAAGACTAATTTTATTCCTTTTTCTTTACAGTGCATCCACCGCCAGTACGGTTGCCATCGACAACAAAATCGAGCAAGCCATGGTGAGTAATATTTTTAGTTTTTCAAAGTATTAATGTGTATTGAAGTGTTAACCGTTCATTGCTAATGGTGTTCGTTTACATTACGGATTTGAAATTTTTGAGATGACCAAACATGCAAGTGAAATAGTTTTCTAAGAGCCAAATGTCGGTCTAGCTTATTTTGTATTGCTTTCGAAGACTAAGTTCCACTGGGGACGATTGTAATGTAAAGAATAGCAGTGATTTAGTTATATTCTGACTCCAGGGGAAATACGAATTACGAAATCTTTATCCGCAACTTCAACGGTGGTTGGTTTGAGATCATTCTTGGGTCTACCGAGGATAGCCGCCATCTTGTTATTGCCGTTAGCAACGCACTGTTCTTTATCATCCCCCCCCCCCTCCCACACTTACCTTGTCATGATACTTGCTCAACCCCCCTTCACCCCCACCTTCATGAACCTCAGTTGTTATTCTCCCTTTCATTTATGCTTCCCGTACAGACGAAATCCCCTCCACCTTACAAATTTTATACGGAAGGAGACTTAGCCTTTAAATTTTCTTGTGGTTGGCCTTCAAATTCAAGTGTGAAAATACCTACATCTTATGATATTAATATGGTCTACCAATGAGGAAATTGTCTTAGCCCCCTCCTAAATATAATGTATGCAGTTGCAGACATTTTAACGTTTGTTGACTTCTCTCGTGTGTTCTTGCTATATTTTTGTTTGGAATGTTTTTTTGGGGAAAACGTAGCCATAAGTGCTTTCTCCCCCCCCCCCCCTCCACCCCACCAGAGTATTGATCGAATGCTTGCTTGAATGGGAGCTGATGCAAACCGGACACCATTTAGACCTTTTCCTTTCTCACGTCTAGCGGTCTCGTATTCTGGTGTCTGTTCCAGGGTTACTGGTCTTGCTTACGTACCGTTCCGGAACGTGTATAATCTCTCTCTCTCTCTCTCTCTCTCTCTCTCTCTCTCTCTCTCTCTCTCTCTCTCTCTCTCTCTCTCTCTCTCTCTCTCTCTCTCTATATATATATATATATATATATATATATATATATATTGTGTGTATGTATGTACGTAACTAGTTTAAGGGCTGCCTTTTTAGTACTATTAGTAGGGGAACCCTAGTCTAAGCATCTCCAGTCCTTATATCAGGTTCGTTCGAAAGCATCCAACGTTAAACACCGCATAACGCTCGTTAAAATCCACACTATCGAAGCACTTCCAGAACAAGAAAGTAATAGTGAAGCCTAAATATTTGCACTTCCAGAACAAGAAAGTAATAGTGAAGCCTAAATATTTTCAGCCTTTCGAATGCCTAGTGAGAGCTTGTATAGTCTCTGGCCCGCATATTTAAAGGCTTTAGAGCTAACTGTAGATATATATCTTAATTTTAAACCATCGGTAACTATTTAATAACACTGTTTATGAAGGTAGGAATTATTCAAGTTGAAACTCGAATTACGGGGAGGTTTACTGGCTGTGTAAAAAAGATTTCGTTGCTGGTAAGACGATACTCTGGTCGTGCCAGTCTTGTGACACCAGGATAGGTGATACGCGCCTCCCAGCACTGTCAGTAGAGATTTATGAAAGCGGGTCTCTAGTCTGTCATTTTGCCATTTGCAATAATCTTTTTACTTTGGTAGGTTTTAACTAGGATGTTAACGAAGCAAATTGAAAGGGCATGATTACAAATAATTTGGATATAACATTTCTAAAGGAGGGTTATAAACCTGTGATATTTATAGAACTATTTAAATTCCTCTTGGAAAGTTGATGTTGAAGATATTGTGAGCAGTTTTAAGCATCTGATTGTTTATAAAGAGGAGGAATGGATTGTGTAAAGTAGTGACTAAAGTTGAAAGTTAATACATCTCGTAAAGAAGTAGTAACGATAAAATCGTTTTGAATGGTGTAATTTTGTTTGAGGTTAACTTAGTTTAAATATCAGAATTCAATTAAAAAAAAAAATTGAACTTATAATTCTATGCCATACAAATATTAGTGAAGATTTTATACCGAATGTAGTCGTATCTTGCGTTTTAAACATACAAATACTTCTGTCACCGAATTTGGAAATGCTGTACCGGGTCATGGCAAACCACGCTAAATAGTTTTCCACTCACCTGTGATATTTACTGAGCCATCAAACGAACAGCGTAGTAAACCTCTCCGCCTGCTTAGTTTGTTCTTCAGACTTAACGTTGAAAAAAAAAAATGATTTCCTCTAGTTGCAATGCCCACGTAAATACGCTGCAAGTGTCATCAATAGTCTTCAAAGTGAGTGAAGTTGATTTTTTAAAATGCTGAAATCGGTTGCTCCATTCTGGTGTGGGGATTTCCTTGCCCAATGTTACTTTGAATGGCGGAGTAACTTTGGAGGATGTGAATCCATCTCGTGTGGGCATGCAAGTGGCACTACGACGTCGACGGTGGCCCTCTATCTTCGCCCCTCCTCAGTTGGCTCCGGGAACTTCTCAATTCGGCTGGGTTGAAGGGACTTGGGTGGAGGGAGTGTGGAGCCCAAGGCTGGGAGGGATGATTTACAGGAAGGTGAACGTGAGGTAGAGTGGGTGGGCTGGGGAGGGTTGGGTACTGGCGTCATAGTTAGGGAGAGCGAGGGAGGGGAAGGGAGAGTTTGAGGAGGGGGAAGGAAAGGGAGAAAGGAGGGTAAAGTGAGCCAACCAGACAGCATGTCGCCTCTGTCTCCCTCATTCCTTTTATGTACTTTATGAATGGTTTTGTATTACTAGTTATCGGACGAGTCAAGTTTTGCGTTTCATTTATTCAAACTAGTAAACACTGGTTTAGTATTTCGTCCGAATTTCTCCTCAAGTAGTCCACAAATATCTTAATTGATATACCACTTTTGTAGAAGTAATTTGGCAGGGCTTACAAGATAGTGTGTACTGTACTGTACTTAGAAATCGACTTCAAGATGATGTTCTCGTTAGTAACAGAATACGCATTTCATTTTTTTTTATTTTGTTTTTTCTTGGAAGGAAATTAGCCAGAATTTAATCTTCCTCATACATCATCTTCGACCTGATCTTATGATGGCAAAGGTCCTTGAATATTTTTTTTTTAATGTCTGTTAACAGTTTACGGTATGCTCTTTTTTGTCAGTCTGGTAGATTTATTCTTATCCTTTGTAGTTGGAGCGCCGATGGTGGGCGGTTTGTAATAGCGCTTCTCTTCCTTCTTTCGTTCCGTTCCTCCTCCTACGGTCTGCGCCATTTAGGCCAAGGTTGAGTCGGGTCGTAATTGTAAGTTTCTTGTTCAGGAGTTGTCATGGTCTTCCGGTATGTCTGTGATAGCGTCTGCGTACGCGTTTACACGCACACACAAATCCGCCTTCCTCATTCTAACGAAAACGCAACTTACTGCGTCCCCAATGGAAACCTTTGTTCTTGGTCTTCTGAATGTATATTACGATAAGTTTACTACTTTGATCTTTTACGGTGGTTTCAAAGGTCACCCATGTTTATTATCCGATAATCAAATACACAGTTTGAGAATGAGGACCATTAAAAAAAAAACATCAACAATTTACTTACCAAAATACCTGTCAGTAAAATCTAGTAAATGATTGGTTTTTATATATTTTTTTTTATTACTTTTCGTAAGCCACCATCACCTAAAACGTATGGTTCTTCCGCCTCTCTCTCTCTCTCTCTCTCTCTCTCTCTCTCTCTCTCTCTCTCTCTCTCTCTCTCTCTCTCACACACACACAAAATATGATGGTAAGCTGATTTCCAAGTGTTGGATAAAATGTCCTTGCTACTTTTTGATAAACATCACTATAATATTTTGATTTTTTTTGTATAATGAAATTTAATAGAATTTTTGTCGTGAAAGAATCAATCTTAGGGCTTAGAAAAGAAAATACGCTTTGTGCGTTTTTCCTTATCAAAAGTCTATGGTTCCCAGAAGTGTTCCACGAGGATGGAAACATCACAGATTGGGATAATAATTCTATTTGTGGTTTAGGAAATCTCGTTCCGTGACAGTGTTAACGGATAACGACTGAAAAGGACACACAACCGCAAGACAAAAATGAGGAAGTGGATATATTTTTTTTTTTTTTAGTACTTCTGTTATAGACGACTGCATGAACTTAATGGGGTGTGATATGTCTGCTGTTTGAAGCTATAACTGCATTCTACACTGAGAGTTGATGGAAACTGGAAGCTTGTATCAAAATGTCTCGGCGTGCAATTTTGTACAGTAATATGAATCTTTACTTGCCCATCCCTTCCTTGTCCGTTATGCCGTGTCTGGTTTTTATTCCAATGCGTCTGCCTTTTTTCGCCCTTCCTGGTTTGTGGTGTAGTTTACACTTTTATTTGGAAATGGTGGTGTACATAATCAGTAGGGTGTTATTGTATACGGGATCTCTTTGGGGATGGCACTAAAAAAATAAGTGGTTTCACGGAAGGCTACTTATGGTTTACTCGGCCACTCTGCGTTTGTACTTTATAGACTCGTCCTGATATTTTTTCATTATATACCTTAGTGTATGGGTCATTTTTTTTTCTACAAAAATAAACTGAAAAATGGTAAGGGAATATTGTTGGTAACGTTTTATCCATGTTTGTTTACTTAAAGAATATTTATTAGGGACTTGGAATACTTCCATTTAAAGAAGGCTTCCATTTTAATGGGTTTCTACAACGACGGCTAACTTGCCGATTATATGAAATCCTAACTTAAACCGAGTGGATTTTAGAAACATAATCCCGAGTGATAATAAATTATCCTTATTCGTCCCTTAAGCAAGTTATATACATACCTCCCGCTGTCCTTCGCAGGCCATTTACACTAGCATCCCTCTCGTCTCATTCTAGCATCATCGACCTACAAAATAATTAGAGCAGAGGTTACATGACTTAATCACGATGCCCTTGAGTTTTTTTGTGATATTGAAACAAAACTTTATTGTAGTGTCTCTCTCTCTCTCTCTCTCTCTCTCTCTCTCTCTCTCTCTCTCTCTCTCTCTCTCTCTCTCTCTCTCTCTCTCTGCCAACCACTGTTGTGGCTTTATGCGTTTGTTTCATTTCGCTCTGTTGTCGGGGAAGAAATCCTATTCCATCTTTACTCGGTAATCTGTCGTATTGTGTCATTGGAGTTGGTTGGTGGACGATCCATTATTGTTGGCTATTGCTTGTTCACGTGCGAGGATTTACAACAGCCACTAAACTTGGAAAATAGATGACTATTCCTAGTTGAACAACCTTTTTTTATGTCTTTTTCGAGGAATCGTTTTTCTGGAGCCAAGGCATCGCTATTAAAGCTTCCCACATCCCCCTCCCTCCTCCCCTTCCTTTGCAGGTGCTGAGAGATCAAAGGTACAGATAACGAGGGAATGAGGCTTCGGGAAAAATGTGTAATCTCTCCGGGAGACAGCTCGTCGCCAGGGTCTTGAATTAGAGTTGGTGTTTGTATCTTGTGATAAAGCGTGATAGATTCTAAATACTATCGTATATATTTTACATTTAAGTACACTTTAATATGGCCAGTTAAATTGGGGTGCCTTGAATTACAACATCAGTTTTGAAATGTTTGAGGGTACACCCGGGCACACTGTTGTATCTAGTTTCTCTTCCTCTTGTTTTGTTATAGTTTTTAAAGTTTATATAGGAAATATTCATTTTCATGTTACTATTCTTAAAATATTTTATTTTTCCTTATTTCCTTTCCTCACTGGGCTATTTTCCCTGTTGGAGCCCCTGGGCTTATAGCATCCTGCTTTTCCAACTAAGGTTGTAGCTTAGCATTTGATAATAATATGTACTACACATATAACTGGCGGTTGTGCGTGCGCTAGAGGGCGCTTGAGAGCTTAAGGGGACAGTGTCTATTTCTGTAGATGAGAGCAAACTCTTACTGTCTTGGCTTGACCTACTTATTGTAGATGATGGTTTAGTGGATGTTTACGTTATAAGGAGGAGGGAGGTTGGAAGTTGTGCTTTCACGTGTACAAATTACCAATTATTATTATTGCTTGTGAAGCTACAACCCTAGTTGGAAAAGCATGATGCTATAAGCCCAAGGGCTCCAACAAGGAAAATAGCATGGTTAGAAAGATATGTATAATTAGAAAATATTGATAACACCTCGCATTAAATAATGCTAATGTTAGTTCCATTATCGTGAGGATGAAATTTGTTTTTGGGAGCGAATTCATTCGTTTCAGCGTCTCTAGAAACGAATCGGGCGACCTGCAGTCTGCCCAGCAATGCCCAGACTTGTGACGTCAGTAGTCTCCTCAAATTTACTCCTTACCCCCCTCCCTCTTCTCCCTCCCTTACCTCAGTCCCTCCATAACCTCTCCTCCCATCCCTACTTCTGCCACTTTTCTTCCTCTCTTCTCACTCCTTTCCATATGTTCTTATTAACGTGGGTGTAATTTCCTGCAAACTAATTATTCTGTTTAACTTATCTTGCTACTACAACCTAGTTGTAGGTAATCAGAACATCTTGTTTTCGAATAATTTGATTCATATCCTTACAATTTTCGTCTCATATTAGACGGTTTAATTGTTGATATAAATCAAATCTGTTCAAATCACTTTTCATTTTTCCCATTAACGCTTTGGTTAGACGGTTTCTTTTTTATAGGCTATTTTCAAGTGCGTTGTCACTTAACTAAACTATGCGAAATGAAGAAATCCGTTTAACGTTGCTTCAATATTCAGTGATACTTAGGTTTATCCAACTCCTGTGATAACATTAGTAAAAAGGACTACGGAGTCACCCAACACGGCAGAAGTAATATGTTGAACTATAAGGTTGAATGGAAGTACCCAATGTTGATGCTTCAAGGTGGGGATGGCAGCTCTTTTAGCTTTGAAAACTTATCTGTGCTGAGACACGAACTTGTTATGACTTCCATTGAAATAAAATCTTGTATTTCGTCTGTCCACGCTTTGATTATTCAATGTACCGTTTTTATGGCTTTCTCACGACGGCGAGTCGTATTTAAAATCTACTTTCGTAGATTGTTGCTGTGGGCATATTACGTTCATGTCTTGTGACACTTCAAAATGTCCTCTGACAGGAAGAATAACGAAGAAATAGAACAGAATATACTATTGTTTGTTGTAAGAGATCGCGAAGATTGAAAACTCAAACCCAGATTACATTTTTTTAAAATAATCTTTTTCTTCAAAATATTTGTTTGGAGTCTTATATGTTGTTTGCGAAGGGCGGTGTCCATGTTTGATTCGTAGTTTTATGTTAAGTTCAGTAAGTTAAAAAAAAAAAAAGTATTGTTGGCGTTTGTACATTATCAAGGCGGCTCGAGTCTTCCGCTTTTTCTTTAGGAACAAACTAGTCGATAGTCTGTTATTTTATGTATAGGGTATAAAGAAAATGTGGGAAGGCAGGATACCATTTCTTTGTTGTGTAGAAGAATGGATTGAGTGACGGAATATTTGTAGCTGGTCTGTGAATGTAGGTCACATGTACTCTTTCAGTTGATCGAGAGATCCGCTCGTTCATAGAAGCGAGCGGATTATGCCTGAGCAAGAAATGTCTCTTCTATCTTCGAAAAGGAAAACTACCCCGGTAAATTATCAAAAGTAGCATGTAAATTATATAAAAGGCAATTGTCTACCGCGTAAATATCAAAATATACCATGTAAATGATATAGTCATAGGTAATTTCTATAGGTATGTCGTAAATATGAGTAGATGACAAAAGCGTCTTACTAGTCACACCTTATCATTTCTTGAAGTCGGGAAGAAGTTCCATGGAATGCTGATAATTTTATTATATATATTATGCTGCTGAGAACCGGAGGGAACTGGACTAGCAATGTAAATGTAGAATTAAATGGATCTTGGGTTACGTATTCGCTGAAACGTTAAGTAAAATGGTGTCACTGTTGGACGAAGGGGGATTACTACCACTACGACTGTATAATGCTGTTCGCAGAAAACTAGGAAACGGGAGATGTACAGGTGTGTGTGTGTGTATGTATGTATGTGCGCGCAATCACGCTGGGCATGTTGCCAGCTAGTAGAGATGACGTGTGTGGTGTATGTGCAAGTTTGTGGGTGTGTGTGTGTACGTTCGTACATCTGGAGAAGAGCTAAGTGGCCGGCTGGAGTGGCTGGGCGTGTTAGGGTGTGCGTGTGTACGTCTGGTTCTTATAAGGCGGACTGGCTCAGCTCACTGCCAGTACAGTCCCAACCATCGCGTTGCAAACACCTAAACCTTGCAATCTTAACACGACCAGAGAGAAGAGTTTTAACTATATAACTCTACGGACTTATCACTTCATTGGATTATTATTATCCTAGTGAACTGTCCTTGTCTTCAGTTGACGTGGAACCTACCGCTCTCCACTCATCAAATATTACGGCATTTTATAGAAGTTACTTTTAGTGAAAGAGTGAATTTAACAATCGCCAAGTGCCTTGTGTCTCTGTGCGAGGTTGTGTGATCTTAGTGCTTTATTACCAGAGCATCTTACGTGCCCTGTATTTGCTCCCGCTTCGGTGCGGAGCTTTCAGTCGCCAAACTGCTCGACTTGTGCCCAAACACCGCCAGCACGGCGCCCATAGCCATGCAGATGGACGCTCTTCATTGCGGATACCCGCATGCGTCCGCGGGAATGGACGGCGGCGTGCCCATAACACCACCCGCTACGCCCACTCAAGAAATGTCCCGAACCCCAACTTTCTCATCGTTGTCCAGCTGTTCAGAATCAAATTACTCCAGGCATGAATATGCACCGACAGAATACGCCGATAGCCAATACTCCAGATATTCCACAGAGGAATACACGCCCCCGCAGTCGTTATCCCCTCCAGAGTCTCCCATGACCACGCCTAAAAGTACACCCACGCACACCCCAACCTTCTCTGACATGAATGCAAATCCCTCCGGCACCTCAACGACGTCGGCGTCGTCTTCTCACGCGTTCAAAAAACCTTCCTCAAAGACCAATAGAAATAGAAAAAATAGTTTCGTCTACGACGTCAGATTAACAGACGAACAGTTCCTCTTCTTCGTACCTGATTTTGTAAGTTGCTAAGGAAAATATTTTCTTTATTCTCAACCCTTAAAAACTGCTTTCTCTTCTGTTCTAATTTACTTTTACTTTATTCATGTGTATGGGGAAAGGATTTATCTAGTTTACTCAGATATACAATGGGAAGATTTATTTTTTTCGTTTATCTGGGAAAGTTTCATATTTATATAAACCTAATCCAAACTGAGATCGTTTTCATTTAAAAAGAAAATTCCGAAATCGGGCCAGATATATTTCATTGCGGTTAAGGAAAATGGAATTAGTCTGTATCTAGGTATGTTTGTTTCTGCCTAACACAGTATCTGAAGTCTCTCAAGTGCTATTGGGAAAACAGATCCCTTCCTCTAACTCAAAGCCCTAGTAAATACATGCGTTAGCAATAATCGAGCCAAAGTCATCGGTTTCATATTGGGTCTTGAATGTATATCCCAATAATAGGATTTTATTTCTGCATTCGTAAGGGTTCAAACTATTAAGGTAATTAGGAATTTAATGGTTTGTGATGGATTTATACATTGCTCGATCTTTTTTTTCCACTTTAGCTTGTGGAAGGTTGTATATTATCAAATGAATATCTATAATAATATGTTTACGATTTTACATTTATTTGTCTATGGGAAGCGGGTAGAATGAAATTGGCAGGGCAGGCTGTTGATGGAAATAAACTCCCCTTTGTAGAACTGCCAATAAACTCCACAACTTGAAGATACCAGAGGGGGGGGGGGGCACACACTCATATATAATATATATATATATATATATATATATATATATATATATATATATATATATATATATATATATTAGTTCTTAGTTTTTACTATAGAATTATATAGTTTATTTTTAAATGCTGACATTGCTACTTAAGTGTAAATGAGAAATATCTATTTATTTTTTTTTTATTAAAGATTGTCGTTTCCTAACCTTGTACATGGCTAACTCTTTTTTCAATCTTCTTCTTCGGCAGGATTTGGTCAAGTCTCACTTGATGTTCGCAGTCCGGGAGGAGGTTGAGGTCCTCAAGGAGAAAATCTCCGAGCTGATGGAGCGCATCAACCAGTTGGAGTACGAGAACACAGTTCTACGTCAGTACGCCACACAGGAAGCCCTACAGCAGCTGCAGCAACCCCACCACAGCTCAAACACCTGAATGACGTAGGGATACAACCAATACAATCTAAAAAAACATATTCAGAAAAATGTATTCACATATACAGTAACAGCAGGTTTTTTTCCTAAGGAACTTGCTGTTTACAAAACCTAGCGGCAGCCGCATTCCCTGTGTGGGAGGCAGCTGCAGCTATTGCGTCATATTCTTAAAATATTTATGAAAAAAAAGGCCGCTATCATGTGGAATGGTTGTCGGATTTGCCCTGGCGGGAACTCTCGTACTCCTTCCACGTGCAAACGTTTTCATTAATATAATTATTAAAATACCCCCCCCCCCCCCCACATCATCTTCCACCCTCACTCATAGTCACATTATCAATTACCATTATAATATATATATGAATATATTAATTTTTTTTCCATCGTCGTTGAGACGATCGAATTAGGGTTTATCTTTTGAATTTGTCTTATTTTTTAAGTAGATCTGTTAGACTGTAACAAGAAGTGTGTTCACACATTTGTTGGCCTTCAAATGGGAACGATTTATTTTTTTGAGGAAATATTTGGATTCTTTCTGAAGGGAAATTATTTTTTCCAAAGGGTTAAAAAAGGCTTGTTGGCGAGTGTAGAAGAGTGGTGGTGATTCAATGCGGTGCTGAAATGTATTACAAGGAGACGAGTGAATCCTTCTCCTAGAATCCCCTTTTTCTTAAGGAGGGTTTTTGAAATTTATGACTTAAGATTATATATATAACGCCGTGAACCATGTCTTTTTACACCCCACCCACCATCTCCTCTATGCTCGCTATAGCTTGAATTTTCACACAATTACTCATGCACATTTATGTATTTTTTTCCGCTTATGTTCCATGAATGAAACAAAGCTTTTCAGTAAATGAAAAATGTTATTGGTATAAAAGGGTTGCCATGTATAATTGACGTGTGTAAAAGGCCAGAACTCTCAGGTAGATAGTTAGCCTAAGTTGTAGTTGGATAAGAATGGGAAAGCACAGATAATATATATCTATATATTAAGAGTCATGGACCATCTTTTAAATAACAAGGTCTCGATGCTGGCATGGGACCGATTAGCAGCTAAGGAATGATGAATCTTGTAAATAGGCAAACTGTAGTTTATTTGCAGTGATTCAATGAAGACACAAGAGCTGTAATTTAGGTCTTGTTAACCAGTAAGGGTGATAGATGGTCAAATAGAGAATATGTGGAATGAGAATGAGTTAGTTTTATTTTTTTCCATTCTATGGGATGTATGGAAGAGTTGGCATTGTACGATAGTAGCCAAATAGACGAAAGGCCCATTAATGAAGTATGGGGGTTTTAATTTGTGCACGGTGCTGATAATTCAATTTTTTCGTTATTGCAAATTGCTTGAAATCATAAGTAATTTTAAGTTTGGAAGAAAGGTTGAAAGGATGACAAATAGCCTTGCTCCCTCACCATAATATTTCCCCCCAAATGTGCCTGTGAAATCCTGGCCTAGTAGGAAGTTTGAATTGAAAGAAGTCACGCTTTTAGTATTAATGTTTATTGTCTTTAACTTAAACGCAGGAGAAGGGCATGTGATAAACATTGTATACTTACTTAAGCCCTGCCCCTTTAGAGAAAGCAGCTTATATGGGAACACACAACTTATGTTTTTTTTCCTCATATTGGGGAGATGAGTTTTTTAAAATTCTTCTTGCTGCTGTTAAGTGTATTGCTAATGTCAGGAAATAACGAATGTATTACTTTATATGGGAATGGTAAATAACATTATATTATAATGTGCAAGCTTTGTCCGGGAGTTAGGTTTGTAATTTCTTTTGTATGTCAAAGTTATGACTAGTATAGATGGTGTGACTTTTCTCAGACATTAAATAGTATACCCGCTTGTGTGGGCTGCTTAATGAAACCCTTAAGATACTAGTCTGCAAATATTCTTTTTTATTTCCATAACTGTTTTGTAAGTGCGCGCTCAAGAGAGAGAGAGGTTGAGTCATTTCATCTACTGTAGTTCTCTGCTGTGCCATTCTAATTTTCTGTAATTTAGTTTGAAAAGAATTTGAACTTGTTTGTTTACAAAAAAGAACATTGAATTAATTTTTACTGTTTAATTTTATTGGCTATCACAAAAGTGTACCTTTGTATTTTGAGTTTAGGAATATGAAAAACATTCAGATAATTTGTAACCTAATTATATATTTTTGATGGATAAATTCCATTAATTATTTTTTCACGTGCTGTATATTTGTGATATTATTAGGACCTTTCCCAGATTTATGTCACATTCTGAAGTTCCTCGAGTTATAGATATTTTTTTGTATGTCTTCTTAAATAGATGAAACTGCTTATTCAAGACTTAGACGACGAATGATTTTTTGACTTGTGAAAATGTGTATATATAATACATGAAAAGCGGTTTAATAATGTTTCCATTATTCAGTAAGGGCAAACATAAAATACTTTGTGGATTCGGTGATCAATGTGCTACCGGATCTATCTGTCAATTATACACATTATTTGTATAGGAGAATAAAAACCTATTCATATTTAGAAGTTTTTTGTTTTCAAACCTTATTTTTTTATATGCATGATCCTAATGTCCAAATCAACTATGTATGTGTAAGAACTGAAGAGTATATATAGAAAAATAAACTTTCACATAAATGATAAACTGCTAAATTAAACTAAAAAATATTCAAACGGAATAACCCTTTAATTTGTTTAACAGCTTAAGAAAAGGACAAAAAACCGATTTAAAATTTCATTTTTAAATAAACAATTTAACTTAATAATTTTTTATTTCATTCTTTTTCATTCTTAAAAATTTAACTGAATAAACAAATAAATTAATAATATTTCATTTTTTATTTTTTATTTCATTCTTAAAAATTTAACTGAATAAAAACAATAAAATAAAAAATCATCCTGTATCATCATGAAAGTATGAAACCAAGAGGTAATATAAAAAAAAAACTACTTGCACAAAAGGGAAAATTTTATATATATAAAAGCTGAAAAAAATACTGTTAATGACTGGGTAACTGAACCAAAAAAAAAAAAGTATTAAACAAATAATTTATATTACAAAAAACGCAAAAACTGGCCAAAAAAAATTGATATAATTATAGTAAGTTTCAATGGAAAAGTGTCTAAAAAGATGCAACAATCTAAGAAAAAAAAAATGCGAGTAATATCAGTTGTCAAAAGATTTAAAAATTGGTTGGAATAATGCGGAAAGATTAACTTATTAGATCAGCTATAAAACAAGGACGATTTGCTACTTACTTTTGCGATGTTGAATATATTATATTGATGCATCCCATTTTTCTCAAATGAGTATTGCAAGAATATAAAATTTTTGCCCTCTGATATTAAACGTATGCTTCTTGCTTATCAATTTCTCGTTTGCATTATAAAAGAAAAAATCAAATTTGGAATGAAAGAGGAAAACTATACCATACCATTCAAAAAACTATTATTAGCATTAAAGAACACCAAATTTACTTGGAATAATAGTGGAAAAAATTATAGCACCTGGAAAAAATTATAGCACCAATTAAAAACAATGTCGTTAGCATTAAATTAAATGTGTGAAAAACAACATGACACCAAAAAAACCATGTCAATATAGAAACGATAAAGAAAAAAATTAATTAATCTAAACTGGAATGCTGGGAAGTTTGAAACAATGGTGGAAAAAATATGGCATACCAATTAAAAAAGAAATAGCATTGGTGAGAATGAGTTCCAAGGTACATACAAACTAAATTCGTCCAAATAAAAACGTCGATCAGAAGATAGAAAAAGGAATGAATCTACTTAACTGGAAAGCTGGAAGACTCAAATTGAACTTACAAAACTATTAAACTTCAATTAATGCTGATAAAGGAATCAAACTAAAGCCATTTATTCATATTGTAAATCCTGTTAAGCGATTAATGTTTTTTTTTTTTTTTTTCATAAATTAAACATAATCCAGGAAACTTACATTGAAAGAAACAGAACTAGAATGAACAAGGGATTTTTTTTTTTTATGAAAACAATTAAACAAGACGTGCAAATGGGAGTCTAACATGAAAATTTAGAATATTCTTTAAAAAATCTGAATCAATTTTAGCATGATGAAAACTATAATAAAGTACAATTTAAAATATTCTTAAAAAAATCTGAATCAATTTTAGCATGATGAAAACTATAATAAAGTAGTGTTGTAATTTGGGAACTTCTATACAAAAAGAAGGTATAGTCTAACTTCACTAACAAACAAATATTTGACAACAAGATATAAGGGAAAATTAAATTAAACGATACATATATACATTTAAAAGAAGTTAAAAATGGTAAGTCCGGAAGAAATTATAAGGGGAAATGAAATTAAACGATACATATATAATGCATTTAAAAAAAGGTAAGTCCCGAAGAAATGATTGATTTAAAGGTATTCAAAAAAGTTTGAAATCTGAATAAAAACCTAACTAATGAATAAGTAACGATTTAACTAACGCCACAAACAGACAATTACTAACGAAATTTGGCTTGTGGTTCCAAAACCAAACAACCGGGTAAGTATAAAAAACAAAAGGCAAGTTAGCACTGGGCTATAAAATCCAAATGCATAAATCCAAACAATAAAATATTTTAGCAGATGGGAAGAAATACAGATTTAAAAAGAAAGTTAATACGTATACGTAATAAAACTATTCAAATTATTTTTTTCAAGATTTGACTGAATTGCGGCTATAAATGGTAATTAAAACAACGAAATTTTCTTACAAACAATAATTGTTACTGAAAAATCTTTGAAAAACCTCATGAATATATGCATATAAAATCATGGAATACTAAAAACTGAACTTTTAGTTTATTCGTGTCCTTGTTTCCTTTCCTCACTGGGCTATTTTTCCCTGTTGGAGCCCTTGGCCTTATAGGATGGTACCTTAACTTTTGATAAAAATAATAATTAGTAGCCGAACTGGCAGAGCCTTGTCCAAACCTTTGTAGTCCAGCATACGAGATCACTGTGACGTGGATTGTAAGAGTTCGTTCTCATTAGATAACTTCTCAATATTATACAGAGGTTCACATGAAAATGAAATAAGAATAGCAGGGTCCAGTTCTATAAAATCTAAAAAGCCACAACTTAACCAAGAAATTTCTAGTTTCCCGTTGAAAATTGCCTGAATATGCATTTTCCCATCCTAAATTTTACTTGATTACAATATTCATGTACAGCTTGCTCTATATTGTATCTCACTTTCCGTTATCCACAACGTGGTTATGAACACACGTTTGAAACGTTCAAACTTGAACATTTCTTAATATATTTTGTCCGGGGTCAAAAAAGTTTGGTCCAAAAAAAATTGAACTCTTCTTTAAAATACCATATTTTAATGATAAAACAAACAAATATAATAATAATAATAATAATAATAATAATAATAATAATAATAATAATAATAATAATAACGATATCTGCGCAAAAAGAGCGATAAAAGCAAAAATGAAAAAAAAACGTAATTTTGCAAGACAATTGAAACAGGTTAACACTTTCTACAATGGCTTGAAAATACAATATAACCCAAGGACACATGAATGAATAGGTGAGACTCTTATGTACTTGAAGAAGCCGGCCAGTTCATCATAGCTATACCCCTAAAAGGATTTCCCAAACCCTCCCAGTAGGCTCCCACCCACACACACCCCACAGTAACCTAAACACGTCACAAGAACAGTAACCATCCGAGTGAGTCACGTGCAGTAACTGACTGCAGAAGAGAAGAACCCTCTGAGATAATATTGCACATAGTCATTCCCCTGACCCAAATGTCGCTAGTCCCCTTTACACTGACATCACCAACTGTCGAGGTGTGGTATCGTTTACAGAAGACTTGAAGGATATAAAAAAAGGCTAATTGCTATGAGCTACGGTAGCATCTTTGAAGCAACATTTCTTACAGAACTTCGGTACGAAAGTCCTGCCTGGATACCTACGCTCAATATGATGCCATGTACATCAATGTTCTACTGCTGGTTTATTTTTTATTTTTTTTATTTCAATGATGTGTATAATATTGATATTCTTTTTACACAAATTGTGTCCATACCTATATATCAATTTCTCTTTAAAAGTATGGTATGTAAGTCACATTTTATACAGAGACGAGGAGTAGAAACTAATCTACAAAACTATACACAATAGTTGATAACATATCAACATGTTTACCCTATTTGAGTAATAGCCAATTAAGCTTTCATACGACTTTTGTAAGCACCAAATGAGAGAGAGAGAGAGAGAGAGAGAGAGAGAGAGAGAGAGAGAGAGAGAG
>NC_090754.1:80190983-80205983 GCF_036898095.1 Palaemon carinicauda
AATGCTTTCAGAGTCTTGAATGTAATCCAAAATATAAGAAAAGTATTAGGTTAGGATTGCCTTGCAATATAATATATAAACGGGTTTGCTTCTTTTGAAAGCGTGACCAACTGACTTATCTACTCCAGCCAAAGGAAAAACACTTACCAAATTGTTACCAATGTGGAGATGGGGTTATTCCAGCCGTACGAAAATCCCTGATTTTGGAGCCTGCATGAGCCGAGATGAATTTCTGTCTTAAATAGTAGGGCAGACGATAAGAGCTGGAACCAGTTAATCACATTCCCAGTTTGGACCCCTTCTGAAAAGAGAGCTGTCTTTATTCGTTTATCTATTCATTGAAATAAAGGTTTAGCAAATTCCAAAAACCATAGGAAAGGCAGGACATTTTTAAGTTCCCTGCAATATCTATATATACATATATGTACGTCACTAGTTATTTCATTCGATCTAGACAAAAACAAAGTACTTGACAATGCATTGCAATAGGGTAATTAGGTTCAGATTAGCTCGTTCAGGTAATATATGTGACATTGCAGATATACAGATATACTGTGTATATATACATATATACGAGTTAAAAGACATTCTCATTGTTCTTGGTAGTGCAATGATTAAGTGTTGAATATACGGTTGCATATAACAAGATTTAGGCGGATGTGAAAAGAAGTCAATCTCATTTCCTATGTGAATTGAAAAATAGTAAGATTAAAGAAAGTATCCAAAGATATAGAAAAAAAGTTAAGATATTTATTTTGGAAACATTAATGTATATTTTTTTTAGTTCCGGCAAATTCTATTTATTCAAGTCAAAAGCAAAACACTTACAAGGATTTGCTCTTAACCTAAATAGACAGAATTGCAAGAGTGAATATGGATCCATTTCTCCTAAGTAAAATGTCTCCCCTCGAGAGAGATATTATTACTAATGCGGTGAAATGGACCCTTACATCTTTGGTGCTATGGACAAGTGCTGGAACTCAGTCGTTTATCGTCCGAGTTCGAAGCATGGGTTGAAAGGAAAAAATATACGTATGTATTTCCTACTCGGATTAAAATGCACACACATACACACATTTGTGTATATATATAAACAAGTGAATAATATACGTATACAAAATATAAGAAGAAAGAAATGGACATGGGCAGGACATATAATGAGAATGACAGACCATAGATGGACATTAAGAATAACTGCTTGAGCCACTAGAGGTTGCAAAAGAAGCAGGGAAAGGAAGAGAAGACGATGATTGATGAACTAGAAAGTTTGCGGTTGTGGACTGGCATAGAAAGACCATAAAGAGACGCAGGTGGAAGGGCATGTTTGAGGCCTTTGTTCTGCAATGGACTAGTAATGGCTGATAATGATATATATATATATATATATATATATATATATATATATATATATATATATATATATATATATATATGTGTGTGTGTGTGTGTGTGTGTGTGTGTGTGTGTGAGTGTGTGTGTATGTGTGTGTTGTATGACAATGATAAAAATCTCTAACAGATTTTGTAGATTTGAGAACAACGCCCTCAGAAGAATATTTGGAGTTAAATGGCAGGACAGGATTAAAAAAGAAACTATAAGAGAGATTACTCTAGTACCATATGTGGATGAGATTATGTTGAGGGATAGATGGAGATGGTTTGGGCATGCTCTTCGCATTCCCCAAGAGAGACTAGATCGCCAAACGTTCAGCTGGGCTCCACACGTCACTAGAAGAGTTGGAAGACCCAGGCCTACATGGCGTAGGACTATGAAGCGCGAAGTAGGAGATGATGAATGGAGAATTAAAAGGTCAAGATAGAGACGACTGACGAAATCTAACCGAGGCCCTTTGCGTCAATAGGCGTAGGAGGATATGCTGATGATGATGAGGATGATTTCCTAATCGGGCTAAAAACTTTCCCGAACAGAGAATACACGCACATACACACATTTGTGTATATATAAAAAAGTGAGTAATATACGTATACAACATGTATGAAAAAAGAAATGGACATGGCAGGACATGTTATGAGAATGACAGATGATAGATGGACGTTAATAACGGTTTGGGTCACTAGAGGTTGCAAAAGAAGCAGGAGAAGGAAGAGAAGACGATGAATTGATGAACGAGAAAGTTTGCGGGTGTGGACTAACATAGAAAGACCATAAAGAGACGCAAGTGGAAGGATATGTCTGAGGACTTTGTTCAGCAGTGGAGTAATAATGTCTGATTTTATATATATATATATATATATATATATATATATATATATATATATATATATATATATATATATATGTATGTATGTATGTATATATATATATATACATATATATATATATATATATATATATATATATATATATATATATATATATATATATATATATATATATATATATATATATATGGTAGGACGATGAAACAATCTCCAACAGATCTCGTAGATTTGAGAATAAAGCCCTCAGAAGAATATTTGGAGTTAAATGGTAGGACATGATTAGAAATGAAACCTTAAGAGAGATTACTCGAGTGCCATATGTGGATAAGATTATGGTGAGGGGTAGATGGAGATGGTTTGGTCATGCTCTTGGCACTCCCCAAGAGACATTAGTTTAGCAAATTTTCAACTGGGCTCCACAAGGCACTAGAAGGGTTGGAAGACCCAAGCCTACATGGCTGAGGACTATGAAGAGTGAAGTAGGAGATGGTGGATGGAGAGGTATTGAATTAAAAGCCGAAGATAGAGACGACTGGCGAAATCTATCAGAGGCACTTTGCGTCAATAAGCATAGGAGGCGATTATGATTACACACACACACACACACACACACACACATATATATATATATATATATATATATATATATATATATATATATATATATATATATATATATATATATATATATATATATTTCCTACGCCTGATGACGCAGAGGGGCTCGGTTAGATTTCGCCAGTCGTCTCTATCTTGAGCTTTTAATTCAATACTTCTCCAATTCATCATCTACTTCGCGCTTCATAGCCCTCAGCCATGTAGGCCTGGGTCTTCCAACTCTTCTCGTGCCTTGTGGAACCCAGCTGAACGTTTGGTGGACTAATCTCTCCTGGGGGGAGTGCGAAGAGCATGCCCAAACCATCTCCATCTTCCCCTCATCATGGTCTCATCCAAATATGGCACTCGAGTAATCTCTTATAGTTTCATTTCTAATCCTATGCTACCATTTAACTCCAAATATCCTTCTGAGGGCTTTATTCTCAAATCTACTTAATATATTGGAGATTGTTTCATTGTCATACCAATTAATCTGGCAGCCAGATTTATGTTCTATTAACCAGACATATTATTGTTATTTCTTCTATAATGAGAAATTGAAAATATATACAAATATCAAAGGCACATTCAAATGGAGAATAGATATATAAATAAAATAAAATTGAGGGCCATTTATAAAAATGTAACTTATGATCCGACAGAAGTTGTCAGAGAAATCTCCATGATAAGTCAGCCTGAAGCTTAAGTAAACGTCAGCATCCTGAATATGAATACAATGTACCCTGTGCCCAGGATTAATAGAGTACTCTATTAATCCTGCTCTGTGCCATATTCCATTATGCACTCTACGCGCGTCACTATCCATCGGGGAAATAAAAAAAAAACTGCCACAAACATTGCACAATTTCAGTAGATGCGAAAAGTTTCGCTTTTATACATAGTTCTTTACCATCTCTTTGAAGTAGATATAAAACTTGGATAATTACTGATAAATCCTGGCCTTCATATAAAGGACAGTTTCAGTCTTTATAATAAACTATTGGGGAGGATTTTATAATAATGGAGCTGGATAGTAACTGTAATTATGTTAAAAGATTAATACACATACTGAAGTGAATTAAGGCATTCAAAGAGAAAAGGAGTTATCTAAGGGTTTTTTGTTTGCAAAAATTTGCCTGTGCTCGCATTCTCTCGTTCACTCTGTTTTTCTCACAGTACAACACGCACACACACACACACAAACATATATATATATATATATATATATATATATATATATATATATATATATATATATATATATATATATATATACAATGTATTCATAAATATACATATATAATATTTGTAAAGCTTGCTTACCAGAATGAATGACATATCACAGGAGGTTGGTCTCAAGATAAATAGAAGAAAGACAGCGATGATAAAAACGGAATATGCAATGGATGATGAAATATCATTGGAAGGAGAAAGGATTAATGAGGTAAAATCATTTAAGTATTCAAGAGCCTAAATCGATAAATCCATCCAAGGGGGGGGGGGGGGAGAGGAGAGAGGGTTACACAAAAGAGGTATATTGACTTCAGGAGTTAGTTATGTATCTGGTGGCTAGTCGGCTGTGCTAAGTCAAAATCAGGATTTGAAAATAGCATAGGTCTTGGAGAGAGAAAAAAAAAAACAACAAAAAAACTAAGAGCAGGGAAGTTAGCGCCTCCTAGTGTCTATCCCTTATACGGGAGCCCCATGAGTATTATTATTATTATTACTTGCTAAGCTACAACCCTAGTTAGAAAATCAGGATGCTATAAGCCCAGGGGCCCAAACATAGAAAATAGCCCAAAGGGAAAGGTAATAAGGAAAAATAAAATATTCTAGGAACAGTCGCAACATTAAAATATACATTTCCTATATAAACTATAAGAACTTTAAAAAATAAAGAGGAAGATAAATGAAATACAATAGTGTGCCCGAGTGTACCCTCAAGCAAAAGAACTCTAACCCATGAAAGTGGAAGACCATGGTATAGAGGCTACGGCACTACCCAAAAATAACTAACATTTGTATGTATACATACACACATATACATACATATGTATGTCTGACATGATGTGTTTTCTTTCGAATAAAATCTCCTCAATGATCTTGAAATTGTTATTTGACATGTACTGCATGTTTACCCACTGTTTAAGTTACTCATAATTGGTGTGAAGAACACCTACATGTATACAATTTGGCAGAAAAGTTAGCCACCATGATATAAAGAAGTAGCTAAGGAAAATGGAAGAAAATAAGCAGCTCAGATTCAAAACAGAAAATTAAAGAGATGAAAATGGAACGAAGCCCAAAGTCTAGAGTCTAGACATTTTAAACAGTGGAATTGAACAGACCAATAGCTGAGGAAAATAGACTAACTACACTCATTATTTAAACTTATGAAAATAGACTACCACCACATATACACAGAGAGAGAGAGAGAGAGAGAGAGAGAGAGAGAGAGAGAGAGAGAGAGAGAGAGAGAGAGAGAGAGAGCCTGGTACCTCTGTCATCATAACAATCTTAATGTTATGTGATGCATGGTAATGCATCAGAGAACGTTGAAAGAGATGTGGTATCCATGTATCAAAACAATTTCTAAACGAACCCTAAAGCGGGTTAGCCATTGAATTGCCCAATTTGCATGACGCAAACATATAAGTTAAACAAGGTACGTATTTAAAAGTGAATATTTATCATTAGGAAATTCAACTGATTGATATAGTATAAAAACCAGTAGCACGTAACAAGGGAAAACTCCAAAAGCTTCCAATTTTCTCTCAAAACTTCATTTTCTGAGGACTGCAGCACCCACTATTCCCCCATACATCAAAAGAAACGTGCCACACAGCACAGCTCCGGCGTGTCTGCAAGCTACGCATCCTAACGATTTTTCTGAGAAGCTGTGTGTTGGCATCACGAGACTGCTGTGTGTGCCAAAACGCGATGTGGTAAACTTGTAATCAGTCAGGAGGGACAAGTAACGGGGAAAAAAAAAGGCTACAGACTAAGACTCTAGATCTACCGAGCGACCCCACATTAATGGCAAACACAAGAGTGTGGGTCTCGCAATCCCCAGATAGTGCTTAAACGATTCATGGCTCATTCAAGAGCAGGAATGAATGAGATAACAGGAAACAATCTCGTAAACCACTTGCCTGACAGTAGTTCTCAGAAAGTTCCATCCCTTTTAAGACGTTTTCTTTTGATCTAAAGAAATACTTTTAGGGTATTGAAGTGAGGCATAAATTCATAAAAAAAAAATGCTTACTTATCTCCTGAGTATTAGAAAATGTATTCATGTGACGCAATTATCTAAATAATATAATATCCGAAATTTCTAAACAATAATTTTCCATAAAAATCTAGCAGAAATGTGGATTTAGACCATTGCATTTTTAATCAACATATAATCACAAGTTATGGAAAGCATATCCTGTAGGAATACGCAAGCTTATAAAAATATCATAATGTGTAATTGGGTACATTGATGCACGCACTTACACACACACACACACACACACACACACACACATATATATATATATATATATATATATATATATATATATATATATATATATATATATATATATATATATATACAATGACAGTAATTTTTAATAGAGAACGCAGAAATGTAGGACTGAAAATAAATGAGTGAAACTACGATGAAAATCCAGACGCAACAATAAGAGATATGGACGAACCTCAAGAGATTATTAATGTATATCCGTACTTAGCAGAGACAGTTAGCGTTTCCCAACGGCATGACAACGAAATTAAAAGAAGGATACACTTGGGATGGTGAGCTTTTGGTAAAAAAAAAAAAAAATAAGATTATGAAAAGTAAAAGGCCACTTTCTGTAAAAAGAAAAGTACTTAATCAGATGGTGCTACCAGTACTAACTCAAGCATCAGCAACTTGGAGCCAAGAAAAATTGGGCATGGGCGGAACGTATAAATAGAGAATGACATAATAAGATGGATATTGAAAACAACAAAATCGGTTCCCAAAAATTGCAAATGAAGCAGGGGAAGAGAAGACGATGGACTGACGAACTAAGAAAGCTTGTGATTGACGACTGGCATAGAATGACCAAAAACAGACGCAAGTGGGACCTGTTCGGGGTCTATGTTCTGCAGTGGACTTGTAATGCCTGATGATTATATATATATATATATATATATATATATATATATATATATATATATATATATATGTATATATATATATATATATATATATATATATATATATATATATATATATATATATATATATATATATATATATATATATATATATATCACACGCAAGCGAACTGCGGCTAATATTTCTAAGAAGTCTCTGACCGTCAAAGTTTTGTTGTTATACCTCCAATTTTTCATCCAGGGTCATTCATAATGACTATTTTGCCAAAAAAATATTTCGTTGAGCTCATAGTTTTATTACCAAAACTAACCTATCATCTGCCTTGTAACGGTTTGATTAGGTTAAGTTAATATGGGAAAATTTCCCTGAATCTATGGTGAACTACCTCTTATACTACCGAACTGAGCTAGATTAAACTGACTTGAACTAATTGCTTCTCATCCATCAGAGTTTTTTTTTTTTTTTTTTTTTTTTTTTTTTACAAAAACCCGTGTCTACCCAGAAGGGCTGGGCACTCTAAAAAAACGAGTATTTTCCCTTGCAAAGAAAAAATAAACAAGTCTGCTCTTAAGAGATCGTCGGTTCACCAAGGCGAAATAACCACAAATCTACCAAATTTTATGCCATATCTTCATGATAACAAGATTTTCATGTTTTACAGTGTCTTGAGAAAAGTATTAACCAACAGGTTAACGCTTCGACTTTTTTGGTGTACACCAGGATATTGTTAAACACAAAGCGTCAGAAGGGATAATCCAGTATACAAAACCTTTAAATATTGGCTGAGAAACATAACCTTTTGGATTTATGCTTGTAGATAAGAAAGTATGGAAAAAATAGGAATTAATGGGAAATATATCACTGGATTAATCAATGTTTTAAATTATGGAAAAGTAGCCGAATAGCTTATATTCAACAAATGAAACTGAATCGTGAATAATATTAATCACTAACTGCGATTAGACATAAGTGAGTTAATTTTATATTAATTCGAGGAATCAGTCCAAGTTTCATCAGTATATGTTCATCACACAAGATGTTTTGTTACAGGCAAATTACGTGAATCTTGATTAAACTAGTTTATATATTCCTTTTACATACTTATCGACTTTTTTTCTTTTGAATTCCTTCAAAACGGGAAGATTATTCTCTAAAAGTTTACTAAGCAAGCCGATAGTCTTTTAAGCTTGTCCCATGTATTTGAATGCAACTTGAAAAATAATTAGTATAATTCTCATCTAGCCAGATGTCTAGTTGGGGAAAATGTAATAATTCAAATTGACTGACGTCATAATCATAGGGATGAGATACAAGGTCACATATTCTTCCATAGTAAGCAATAACATTAAGTATTAACCATTCTTCTACCCTCAAGGGGTTAACTACTGCACTGTAATTGTCCAGTAGGGTCTTTCCTCTTGGTAAGTGTAGAAGAGACTCTTTAGCTATGGTAAGCAGCTCTCCTAGTAGAACACTCCAAAATCAAATCATTGTTCTCTAGGGCACCCGCCACCCGTTGAGATACTACTGCTAGAGAGTTATGGGGTCCTTGGACTGGCCAGACGGTACTACATTGGATCCTTCTCTCTGGTTACGATTCATTTTCCCTTTGTCTACTTATACATCTAATAATCTGGCCTATTCTTTACAGATTCTCCTCTGTCCTCCTCATACACCTGACAAGATTGAGAGTACCAAACAATTCTTCACCCAAGGGGTTAACTATTGCACTGTAATTGTTCAGTGGCTACTTTCCTCTTGGTAAGTGTAGATTAAACTCTTGAGCTAAGGTAAGTAGCTCTTCTATGAGAAGGACACTCCAAAATCAAACCATTGTTCTCTAGGGCACCCACCACCCGTTGAGATACTACCACTTGAGTTATGACTAGCCAGACAGTACTGCATTGGATCCTTCTCTCTGGTTACGGTTCACTTTCCCTTTGTCTACACATACACCTAATAATCTGGCCTATTCTTTACAGATTCTCCTCTGTCATACACCTGACAACATTGAGCTTACCAAACAATTCCTCACCTCGTTCAGTGGCTAATTTCCTCTTGGTAAGGGTAGAAGAGACTCTTTAGCTATGGTAAGCAGCTCTTCTAGATGAAGGGCACTCCAAAATCAAACCATTATTTTTTAGTCTTGAGTAGTGCCATAGCCTCTGTACTATGATCTCCCACTATCTTGAGGTAGAATTCTCTTGCTTGAGGGTACACTTGGGAACACTGTTCTAAAATATTCTTATTCCTCCTGTTATTTTGAAGTTTTTATAGTTTGTATATGGAAGGTTATATTTATGTTATTGTTCTTAAACATATTGTCGTTTATTTCCTTATTTCCTTTCCTCCTGAGCTATTTTCCCCGTCGGAGCCTTTGGGTTTATAGCCTCCTGCTTTTCCAACTAAGGTTGTAGCTTAGCAAGTAATAATAATAATAATAATAATAATAATAATAATAATAATAATAATAATAACTTCAGATTTTTGTAATAATTCTTCCTCTTGTTCTATAATGTCATATCTCATGAAATATTTTAAAGTCTTCAATGCCTCAATCATGCGACGCACCATGTACACAGATCATGCATGTTGACGTGGAGCTTTTATTAACACAGCACCTTCACCTGTGTCGGGAGTCTATGAGGGTCACATAATACCCTTTGTTACCTGTGGGCCATCACGTACTTTGCCTGTTTTGAGTAAGTATTCCTTTTATTGTGGTTATTGCTATGCGTATACAAAGTAAATATCATGGTAATACTATAGATGAAATACAGGAAAAAAACTCTCCAACATAACTATATATATACATACATACATACATACATACATATATATATATATATATATATATATATATATATATATATATATATATATATATATATATATATATATATATATATATATATATAAATCTTATCTTATATAAAATATCTTATATAAGTTGAAGAGCGTAAGCAAAATATAAATTTGTAGACTATGGAAAAAGAAACATTTATTCATATGATAGATAATACCATTTATAATCACAACAACAACTCTTTTAAGCTGGAATTCCAGCCAAGGGCATAAGTGAACTTTCTAACACAGAATGCAAGTGTCTCCTACCTAACTGGCATTAGGAATGTAGGTTTGTATATTTGTTCTACTTCACTATTTACTTGATATCCTTGTTTCCTTTCCTCACTGTGCTATTACTCCCTGTTGGAGCCCTTGGGATTATAGCATCTTGCTGTTCTAATTTGGGCTATTATTATTATTATTATTATTATTATTATTATTATTATTATTATTATTATTATTATTGCTTGCTAAGCTACAACCCTAGTCGGAAAAGCAGGATGCTATAAGCCCAAGGGCTCCAACAGGGAAAATAGCCCAGTGAGAATAGGAAAAATGGAAAAGGAAATATTCTAAGAACAGTAACATTAAAATAAACATCTATATAAACTATAACTTTAACAAAACAGGAGGAAGAGATGTAAGATGGAATAGTGTGCCCGAGTGTACCTTCAAGCAAGAGGGTAGCTTAGCAGGCAATTATAATAACAATAATAACAATATACCTTTGTTTCTCGAAGGTATAGAGTGTAATGCCCAACTTGAAAAAAGGAAGCAAATTGAGTAAGGATTCTTGGGTGGATACAAGTTCGCAATTCTTATTATCCATAAAATATGCATCGTCAAAATATGCATAAATGGGGGTAAAATGGGTTAAAAATTACAATCGCTTTACCAAGAATAAGATATGAAAAGAGGTTAAGACCTATAAAGAATAGAACCTCCAAGCGAGAAATCACCTTAAAATTTTGTCAAAATTGCAAAAAAAAAAAAAAAAAAAAGTATGATTTTTAAAACGAATGGAAGCGCATATAAGAAAACGTCCGTTTTCTCCTTTATCAAAGAAGACAAAAAGGTTAAACAGTCTGCAACAAAGTAGCGAAGGATAAACATTCTTCATGAGAACATGGAAAGCATAAAGAAAACTAGAGGGGCATTCAGCAGAGCGCAGACCTCCGCCACGGCAGCTTTTATCTTAACCTTTTGCTCGACCTTGATCTTTGGCCTTAACATGTATTAATTGGCGTATATTTCCATACACTCAAATATGGACCAAGTTTGAAGTCTCTTCGATAATGATGTCCAAATTTATGGCTGCTTACGTGAATTGGACATTTTGCTTGACCGTGACCTTGAACTTTGACCTTGACCTTCCAAAATTTAATCACTTCCAGCTATTTACATAACACTTAATCCCTGCCAGTTTTATTACTCTACCATTAAAATTGCGGCCGGGAAGTTGTTCACAACAAACACACAAAACCGAATAAGGGCGAAAACATAACCTCCTTCCAACTTCGTTATCGGATGTAATTAAGTAAGCGCCATAAGACAATTCGAGACCCCCAACCCCCAAAGTTTCTGGATACGTCTGTCCGTAGGGTTGAGGTGGTCGATGTGGTAACGTCCCTGACTGGTGAACGCCAGACTGGGGTTCGGGTCCCGCTCAGACTCGTTAGTTTCTTTGCTCGCTGCAACCTCTCCATCCTTATAAGCTAAGAATGGGGGGTTTGGGGGAGCATATAGGTCATCAGCAGCCATTGCCTGGCTCTCCTTGGTATAGCTTGGGTAGAGAGGGGGCTTGGGCGCTGACCATATGTATATATGGTCAGTCTCTAGGGCATTGTCCTGCTTGACAGGGCAATGTCACTGTCACTTGTCCCTGCCATTCATGAACGGCCTTTACATCTTTGATATTACAATGCAGACAAGATTTAATTAGCGAATATTTTTTAATACTCAGTTACTGGAGTCTACAGAAGGAACAATATTATGAACAAGAAATTCGAGAGTTCAAGAAAGCATGCAGAATATATATATATGTATATATATATATATATATATATATATATATATATATATATATATATATATATATATATATATATATATATATATATACGTAATTACATTTGTATACATATATACATAATCTTCCATTTAATTTACTGGTAATAATCCAGTCTTGCTTTCATAGTAGATTAATTAGTTTTATGAAGAGAAAGAACGTTGGATTATTTTGAATCAAATTAACCAAGAGACAATAAGAAATAAAGCCTCAGATAATTTGAGAAAAAATAACTACTGTTATTAGCTTGTGATGGTTATCAAATTCTCACTGAATATTAGAATTGATTAATAGTTGAAGATAGGAAAAGATATAAATTTGACTTCTTTTCATAGAGAGGAGAGGTTAAGAAGAAGCTACAAGACCTTAAATAATATAAAAACAAGACGCAAGAATAGAAAAGGAAAAAAGAAAGCTGTGAACTACGTTTTTGGGTGTTTAGTTTAGATAAACTATTTCTATTGCTAGAAGCTGAACATTGGCAACAGTATTCTAGCAGACACACCCTTATCTCAGCCACTAATTTTGGATCATGAAGTCATAATCATTTTGAGTACAGAAATTCCGGAACATCCAACAAGATTTCGTAACATAAGTTAGTCTAGAGCTCTCATGTTTTCTATCTTGAACCTCTCTCATTTAAGCACTTAGCCAGACGCCATTGGCACAAACTTATGAGAGAACTAATGCGCATGAACACGTAAACAAGATTAATAAAGGATTTTTTCTTGAAGATCAACTCAAGGCAAAGATTTTCAAGATCTTTGGCACCAGATTAATGGAAGGACATTGTTACGTCGACGTGGTGCTCTAAAGCCTCCGTATTGCAAGTCGCCCTCTCTATCTTTTCATGTATGTGTTGGAGGTTAACATCTGATGAACATCAAGGAGACTTTTATTTTTAAACACAAAATACACGTGACACGAACGAGAGAGAGAGAGAGAGAGAGAGAGAGAGAGAGAGAGAGAGAGAGAGAGAGAGAGAGAGAGAGAGTATCCAATAATGCAAGGAAAACTACTATGAATTGCAAGCAATTGCTTTGAAATCTGTAGCAAATTATGCAATGCTCTTGCTGTAGGAGAGAGAGAGAGAGAGAGAGAGAGAGAGAGAGAGAGAGAGAGAGAGAGAGAGAGAGAGAGAGAGAGAGAGAGATAATGCTTATAAATGGTTCTACGGGGGAGAATGACTACAAATCCACTCCCACTACACACACACACACACACACACAAGAGTAAGTATGACTACACTGTCTAAGTACGCCTTTGTGACTGGGCCTACTACACTCCACTGTTGAATTTCCTTGCTTAAAGTTATCATTAGCGAATCTGAATTATAAAAACTAAAAGTAAACAGTTTGATTGCTTCAAAAGTGAGTCAGAATTAATCACAGTAATCCTAATTATTCCGTTTTACAAGTTGTTTGTTGAATCTCATAAATCTTAAATTGCAAGTAAACAAGCACAAGTATTAGTTCTACTTCTATTAAAGTTACTTAGAAACAATGATTTTCAGCATTCAGAGATCTGGGGAGGTACTATAACTTCTCATCCGAGGGGATTTTATAGAAACTGCAAAATTAGAATTAGCGGAGAACATAGTAACCTTAAGAAAATGTGATAGATTGGCGTCTTAAAGTCGATAGTTCTAACAGAAAGGAAAATGAAGTTTCCTTGTATTCATATCGGAGATTTTCTATTACATGGAACCTTCTTTTACGAATTTCATGGGATATTTCTGCTGGTATCATATCTATGTAAGTAAATTTTGAATAATAATAATAATAATAATAATAATAATAATAATAATAATAATAATAATAATAATACTGTCCCTTTAAGTAGCGTACATCACCCGGCTGTCTGTGCCATGAAGTTAAGAACATTACCATCATTATATATATATACATATATATATATATATATATATATATATATATATATATATATATATATATATATATATATATATATATATATATATATATATATCTAAAGTCTATGAAATTTCATAGAAATAGTTTCAAAATATAAGCAGAGAAATTTTATCAACCCCCGAGTATTATTTATGGTTAAGTTTTGAAAGAGTCAGTTTCCAAATAAACAATTTTAATCTTTTCCGATTCAACGTGAAATACCAGACAATGTTAATGGCAACTGGTGCTCGTCGCCTTACTGGTGGCTCAGATCAATAGATATGGCGAGACCATACCTCCTTCTGTCTTCCACCTTTCTGGAAAGAGAGAGAGAGAGAGAGAGAGAGAGAGAGAGAGAGAGAGAGAGAACGAGAGAGAGAGAGAGACAGAGACAGAGACAGAGAGAGAGAGAGAGAGAGAGAGAGAGAGAGGTTCCAAAATATACAAAAAGATTACATTTGTCTAGAGACTTTTGATGGCCAAACTTTAACATACCACCTTCTGTATTCCACCTCTCTGGAGAGAGAGAGAGAGAGAGAGAGAGAGAGAGAGAGAGAGAGAGAGAGAGAGAGAGAGAGAGAGAGAGAGAGAGAGGTTCCAGAATATTAAGAAAATTTCATCCGTCTAGAGACTTTTGATGGCCAAACTTTAACATTATGAGGTTAGAATAAGCACACCCAACTGCAATATACAAAATTGAAGGCCTTAAATAGCACCTGGGTTCAAAGTTTTTAATCCTTTTAACATCATTAGAGTCTCTAGTCATTCCTTGACTTTCGGCAAGAGATGCGAGATGAATAGAAGAGACAACGAATGAGCATGAAATAATAATAATAATAATAATGCTGATATATCTTGATGCAAATTACTACTATTATTATTATTATTATTATTATTATTATTATTATTAGCTAAACTACTATCCTAGTTGGCCACGCAGGATGCTATAAGCCCAGGGTCTCCAACAAGGAAGAAAAAAAAAGCCCAGTGAGAGGAAATAAGGAAATAAATAAACTACAAGAGAAGTAGTGAACAATCAAAATAAAATATTTGAAGAACCGTAACAATATAAAAAAATCTTTTCATATATATATATATATATATATATATATATATATATATATATATATATATATATATATATATATATATATATATATATATAATAAACTTAAAAAACAAGAGGAAGAGAAATAGGATAGA
>NC_090754.1:80213483-80218483 GCF_036898095.1 Palaemon carinicauda
ACCCTAAATTAACTTTATGATTGACGGTCCACGATGTTAGACTTGTCCATATCAGAGATCCTAGGTTCCCTGTAATGTTTAAATCATATTATTTTCTCTGTCAGTAATTCCAAGATAATGTAGTGATATTGCTTCAAAGAACAATATTTATGCTGACAGTCAGAATGAATCATTGACGGAATTTATCAAGAATTTTCTATGAATTCTGTGTATTAGTAGCATTACATATGATAATACTTACTGCTACATCTCTCTCTCTCTCTCTCTCTCTCTCTCTCTCTCTCTCTCTCTCTCTCTCTCAGTCAAATACACATAAGTACACATAAATACAAACGCGCGCGCGCACACGCACACACGCACACACACACACACAGAGAGAGAGAGAGAGAGAGAGAGAGAGAGAGAGAGAGAGAGAGAGAGAGAGAGAGAGAGAGAGAGAGAGAGTTTCATTCATATTGCGTAGTATCTGAAAAAGAGAGCAATGGGATCGATCAGTCTGGAAATGTAGTGGGTTAGCCAGAGAGAGAGAGAGAGAGAGAGAGAGAGAGAGAGAGAGAGAGAGAGAGAGAGAGAGAGAGAGAGAGAGAGAGAGAGAGAGAGCATTTTTATCCCCCAGGGGCGTATGTGTTGCGATGTTTGGGTATTCCTTTTGCGTCACAGCAGGATGACTCAGATACACGACGGGAAAAGCGTATAAGACTTTATAGAGTTTTTGAGAGTTTTATTTAAGTGTCTCACATTGTGACGATGTATGGGAATATACAGTTCATTAGATGGTCAATTAAATAACATTATGATTTCCGCACGGAATATTTATCTTATTGGCTTATAATTATAAGCCGACAGTTGAATCAAATATTGAAATAACAAGTAATATATCACAATGCTACATAATAAAAGCTACAGAAATCTTTAATTAATTTACAAAGGCTATATTACCAAAAAATTTATATAAATATAAAATAAATGTCTTTGCTTAATCTGATTTTCTATTTCATAACGGAATGCGGAAAACGGAACAATAAATTTCTGAGTTTGAAAATCGGAACAATGAATTTCTAAGAAAGTTTGAAAATCGGAATAACAAATTTTTATGAAATTTTGAAAATCGGAACAATGAATTTCTATGAAAGTTTGAAAATCGGAATAACAAATTTTTATGAAATTTTGAAAATCGGAACAATGAATTTCTAAGAAAGTTTGAAAATCGGAATAACAAATTTTTATGAAATTTTGAAAATCGTAACGATGAATTTCTATGAAAGTTTGAAAATCGGAACAATAAATTTCTATGAAAGTTTGAAAATCGGAACAATGAATTTCTATGAAAGTTTGAAAATTAGAACAACAAATTTCTATGAAAGTTTGAAAATCGGAACTATAAATTTCTATGAAATTTTGAAAATCCGAACAATGAATTTCTATGAGTTTGAAAATCGGAACAATAAATTTCTATGAAAGTTTGAAAATCGGAACAATGAATTTCTATGAAAGTTTGAAAATTAGAACAACAAATTTCTATGAAAGTTTGAAAATCGGAACTATAAATTTCTATGAAATTTTGAAAATCCGAACAATGAATTTCTATGAGATTGAAAATCGGAACAATAAATTTCTATGACAGTTTGAAAATCGGAACGATGAATTTCTACGAAAGTTTGAAAATCGGAACAATAAATTTCTATGAAAGTCTGAAAATAGGAACAATGAATTTCTATGAAAGTTTGAAAATCGGAACAATGAATTTCTATGAAAATTTGACAATCGGAACAATAAATTTCTATGATAGTTTGAAAATCGGAAAAATAATTTCTTAAGAAAGTTTGCAAATCGGAACAATGGATTCCTATGAAAGTTTGAAAATCGGAAAAATAATTTCTTAAGAAAGTTTGCAAATCGGAACAATGGATTTCTATGAAAGTTCGAAAATCCGAACAATGAATTTCTATGAGTTTGAAAATTGGAACAATAAATTTCTATGAAAGTTTGAAAATCGGAACAAATAATTTTTATGAAATTTTGAAAATCGGAACAATAAATTTCTATGAAAGTTTGAAAATCGGAACAATGAATTTCTATGAAAGTTTGAAAATCTGAACAATGAATTTCTATGAAAATTTGAAAATCGGAACAAAAAATTTCTATGAAATTTTGAAAATTGGAACAAAAAATTTCTATGAAATTTTGAAAATCGGAACAATAAATTTCTACGAAAGTGAAAGTTAAAGAAGAAATCAAGCGATGAAATCTATTTATAACTAAATTCATAACTTGATTGCGTCATTTACTAATGCGGTTATAAAAATGTGGTCGGCAAGCTAATTATATAAGGGCTCAATATTAGCCAGCGGTTATATATAGGCAACTCTCTACATCCCTTTTGGATTCAGCAATGTCTATATTCAATTAGAATTTCTCATATATGCCATTAAAATTATGGTATTGTCATTAAACCTCAGAGTAAAGAGTTTAATTATGGTACTTCTCTAACTGATTAATCAAATCATGAAGGGAAATTTTGTGATTTTTTTTTTAATGAAATTAATATTTCAGTCTTATCTATCATACGATTATGATTTCCAAGGTTAACCTTTATTTTATATACGTATCATTATTGAATGTTCGATGTAATATTTTATGATATATATATATATATATATATATATATATATATATATATATATATATATATATATATATATATATATATATATGTATGTATATATATCTGTATACAGAATATATATACACATATATCTCACCTAAACACACACACACACACACACACACACACACACACACACACATATATATATATATATATATATATATATATATATATATATATATATGTGTGTGTGTGTGTGTGTGTGTGTGTGTGTGTGTGTGTGTGTGTGTCTTTCTTAGTTGGTGCACAGTGCTTTGAGTGTACGTTCGTGTGTATGTGTGAGTATAAAAAGGTGCAACGTGTACAAACAGATGTAGGTTATGCAACCGTATGCTTATTGGAATGCGCATCAAAGTAACTGGACAGTTAAAACACGCACGTCAGAATTGAACGATTTGACATAACAGAAATAAAAGACTCCATGAAAAGTCACAAATAGTGTCGTATACATACATACACGTATACCGGTGCATCTGGTTGAATGGAAATACTAATACGTGTGAAAAGAAAAAAACTGATATACCCTGTGACTTCGACAACTATTCGCTATGAGACGAAGACGCCTCGTGAATAAGATGTTGCCGGGGTACGATGACCCGTAAAACATCCTGTAGCACCTGATAAGATTATACCCAAGCAATTATCAGTGTATATCCTTTAGGCCAGAAAAAAGGCTTTGCTATACATGTGTGGATAACAACTCCTTTTATTACTGTCTTGTGTTTCTGAGATCCTACAATGATTTTTCACGAATAAGACTAGATTATATCATCATCATCATCATCCCCTGCTACGTCTACTGACGCAAAGGGCCACGGTTAAATTTCGCCAATCGTCTCTAAATCAAGCTTTTAATTCAATACTTCTCCATTCATCATCATCTACTTCACGCTTCACAGTCCTTCAGCTATGTAGGCCTGGGTCGTCCAACTCTTCTATAAGAGACGTAATCAATTCCAAATTAAATTGGTTGGATAAACATAAGTCCCAAAAAAAGTTAAGAGTAAAAGTATTGGCAGAGCAAAAAAAAACTTTAAGTAATCATGAAAATACCAAATTGCGAAAAATGGCATGGAAGTTTGTATCGGGTTATCATCATCCTTTTCCCTGTGGTACAGACACTCGTGTAAGTTGGTTAATGTTTGGATATTTAATAGCGATTTCCATTTCACCCCTTTCTGAACGACGGGTGTCTGGGAGCGTGAAAATCTAGTTGAATATTTTTACCGGTTTCGTGCTCCCAGACACCTGTCGTCCAGAAAGGGGCGAAATGGAAATCTCTCTCCAATAACCGGACATCCACCAACTTATACGAGTGACTGTGCATATGCTCTTTTGAACTTATCAGTTAAACGCTTTCTTAACTACCTTGAAGGAGATAACAACAACTCTCTCGGAGCCCTTCGAAGTTGAATATATAGTTAACGTTTCTTTAAAAGCCGCTCATGAATGTCAGAGACGAAGTACAGTGACATTGCCCTAGCAAGTAGGACAATGCTTGGCCTGGAGACTGACCATATATCATGTGATCAGCGCCCAAGCCACCTCTCCACCCAAGCTAGGACCAGAGGGGGCCAGGCAATGGCTGCTGATGGCTCAGCAGGTAGCCCTATAGGCTCCCCCAAACCCACTCATCTTTAGCTCACAAGGACGGTGAGGTTGCAGACTCTAAAGGAACTAATGATTGCTGGCAGAGACGTTACCAATCAGGCCACGACAAACCTACTGAATATTCTTCAACCATAGTCACTACTAACCTAATTTGCTTTACGTTTTATGGATATGAAAAATATTCCACAAAACCTTTGATATCTAAACCATTTCACAGCAAGATCCTTTTTTATTTCCAGATTTATTTTGGAGGGGATTCGTTCTCCTAAGCAAAATACATTTTATAGTTATTGTCTTCCACCAGGCAGATTTCTATATTGGTAGATATTACGAAATGCAGAATCTATATAAATACTGATTATATGTAACATGGGCCCGTGTGAAAAATCATTTGAATATATATGTATATATTTAAACATGTATGCATGTGTATGTATGTGTATATATATATATATATATATATATATATATATATATATATATATATATATATATATATATATATATATATATATATATATATATATATATATATATATATGTGTGTGTAAAAATCACAGGAAAACGTGATGCTCAGATGCAGAAGAACCACAGGGAAAATGAAAATACGAAATATACACTTAAGTCCTGACTAGTTTCGTGATACTTCCTCAGAGGACTGATTTATTGAGAGAGGTTTCATTACAATTTATAGGGAAAGTAAGCGTACGAACATACATAT
>NC_090754.1:80225983-80228483 GCF_036898095.1 Palaemon carinicauda
ATAAAAGAGACATTTATAAATGCAGTGATTAATATCTACAAGGTTCCTTATTTCAGTGTGTAATTCTAAAAATACCCCACATTCCTGCCGTGTAGATTCACAACAAATGTTCATAGTTTCGAACACCTGCCAATCTCTTCAACAGATGTTCAGGGACAGAACACTAGACTCGCACGCTCGCAGCCTGATTTCGTATGGGTAGAGTCACATACAGTAAAGTCCCGAATTACGCGTGTTCGAATACGATTCCCCTTTTATGCGATGGCTATTTTTCAAAAGTAAATTTTCTGTATCTGCGAAGCTGTTCAAAGTCCGCTAGTCAAGCACTACAAAATGTATCAAATCTATTGTCTTTTTAAGTATATTAGTAGTCCTATATACGGTGATTTATAATAAATGTAACAAAACAATATTAACATTACATCTTAATAACATAATTTCATAATAAATAGCCTATTCAAGGATAAAATTCCACATCAACAATGTACAGTATATCTATAACCTGATTATGCACCGGTAGACTTTTAAATGCATCATAAAACTGTATGGGTAGATTATTACTTAATTTTGGTGGGTGGGTCATTTCAAAACCTCAAATGTAACCAGGTTTTTATGGATAGATTTACCAGAGAAAATTTATCCTTTTACATTTTCGGTGACATGCATTTAGGGATTGTTAACGATCTGTGAGCAAAAGACTGAATCAATTGTGTGCGATATATGTTTGAGATTTGGTATGTATTTATATACACACATATGTATACTGTGTTTATATATATATATATATATATATATATATATATATATATATATATATATATATATATATATATATATACACATATATATATTTGAACACACATTTAAACAAACACACACACACACACACACACACATATATATATATATATATATATATATATATATATATATATATATATATATATATATATATATATATATAGTGAATGTTTATTTATTTACAAATGACGAAATACCTATGTGGAGAAATATCCTATCATATTTATAAAGCCCTTTTTATACTAAGTGATATTTCCTTTGTGATGTGAAGTTGAAATCTGCAGTAAATGTTTTTATGTTAAACAGGTTGACATAATTCTATATTTTTACAATTATTTTTTATATATAAATTAGTTTATTTCCTTTCCTCACTGGGCTGCTTTCTCTGTTGGACCCCTTGCGGTTACTAGCAGCCTGCTTTTCCAATTAGGGTTGTAGCTTAGCTAGAAGTAGTAGTAGTAGTAGTAATAACAATAATAATAATAATTAATAATATTAACTAGAGGGCACTTAGTAGAGCGCAGACATCGGCCACAGCAGATTTTCTCGAATTTTAGCTCGACCTTGACCTTGACCTTTGACTTTAACATGTACTAATTGGCATGTTTCATACACCCAAATTTGAACCAAGTTAGGAGGCTATGTGACAACAATGTCCAAACTTATGGCTGATTACGTGAAATGGACATTTTGCTTGACCATGACCTTGACCGTCCAGAATTTAATTATTTCCAGCTTTTAACATAAAAGTTAATCGCTGCAATTTACATTACTCTACTATTAAAACTGTGTCCAGGAAGCTGTTCACACAAACAAACAGCGGGTAAAACATAACCTCCTTATAACTTCGTTGGCGGAGGTAATAATAATAATAATAATGATAATAATAATAATAATAATAACAACAAAAACACAACAACAACAACAATAATAATAATAATAATAATAATAATAATAATAATAATAATAATAATAAACTGAAGCTTATCATAAACCGGTATTATTATTATCATTATTATTATTATTACTTGCTAAGTTACAACCCTAGTTGGAAAAGCAAGATGCTATAAGCCCAAGTGCTCCAATAGGGAAAAATAGCCCAGTGAGGAAAGGAAATAAGGAAATAAGTAAATGATGAGAATAAATTAACAATAAATCATTCTAAAATCAGTAACAACGTCAAAACAGATATGTCCTATATAAACTATCAACGACGTTAAAAACATATATATCATATATAAACTATAAAAAGACTCATGTCAGCCTGGTCAACATAAAAACATTTATGCAATAAATGAAGATTGTATTATTTTTGCATCATAAGAATAACAACTTATTTATTGATAACAACGTCTCGGAAACATTAAGAATGCAGCCCATTCAAACGTATAATCCCTTGACATGAATATGCACAAACATACCACCAATTTGTAGTTAATCAACACCCGGGTTGCTCTCCAATGCGTGATCAAAGCATGATCAGCGTATGCTCCATAATCACAAGTCTTAGAAGCTAAGGCTCTAAGTGAAGCCTGACTAATAACTTGGATTTTGGCTAAGGCCACATTTGCGCTTGTGCCAAAAAACCCTACGACCCAGCCAGGACTAGTTTGCCTGTTTTTCTGTTCTTGATTCATCATCTCTTCCTACGCTTATTGACGCAAAGGGCCTCAGTTCTTGATTAGATACATATAATGTA
>NC_090754.1:80235983-80245983 GCF_036898095.1 Palaemon carinicauda
ATTTCTTAGGAAACTTATTCTGGGAGTTAGACTAATAATCAAAGTGTTTTTGTATTTATTAACATATTTTGTTCGTTTGTTCATTATGACAATTCTCAGTGGAGAGGTTTCAGAGTTCATAAAGGTGTACTGCTTTGCTTTTATTTACACTTTTGTGTTATTGTTGGCAGAGGTATAGCCTTCGTTACGTATAGCCAATCATCGATCGAGAAAGAGAGAAGAAATGCCTTCATAAGTTACGTAACGAGTGTGTTCGAAACCTTTTCTCTGAGTAAGTTGGCCCGTCTTCAAAAATCGTCACTTTTACTTAATAAAGTACCAAATTTATTCAACCTACGTAATGCAGAATATAGTCAAAATTTATGTGTAGATATAATGTGCATTCTGAATAAGCGTTATATTTATGAAATTCATAGAAAAAAAGTTATTGCGAAAAAACCGTGTTACAGAGGCCCTGAATCTCATAGTAGTTCCTGTCATGACGTTAGGTAAGGGTACAGCTGTGGAGGTACATACTCAGATTATTATGGTAAAACCTTGTATCTTTGTCAACCCGCACCTCAGGACATTCAGTGACTAAACTCTTATCTTTTTTAATGAGGCACATTTGAACTGACTCACGGGAGTGCTCTTTAAGCTCGGAAAAGTTTCCTAATAGCTGATAGGCTAGAATGATTTTGTCCAACCAATCAGCGATTAGGAAACTTTTCCAAGCTAAAAAGGCACACCTGCAAGTCAGTGCAAGAGCTACTTATTAAAAAAAAAAAAATGAGTATAGTTTAAAACGCAGACGAGCCCTACCACTATTCTTTATGTTGGTTGATTGATTGATTTAAAGTTTTCAGGCATCCTGACACCTAAGGTCATTGACGCCGTCTTTATGTTGGGGTTGATAAGAAATTTAATTTGACACTCTAAGAACACTGTATCTTGACTTGAGTTACACTAGCCAGTGAAAATGATCTCTATACAGAAAGTGCTTAATCTGAATTTTTAGTCCAGTAAAATTTTAAATCAATTGAATAATAATTACTTAGCCTTCATATTAACCTCCCACTAGGTTTATCTTCTCAATTAATTTTGGTTCACTTGAATGATTGCAATAATATTACATGGTATATTTTCTCTTGTCTTAATCCAAAGTTATTTTAGTTTTGTTTTTATATATGATAACAGTAATCCAGACAAAAAAATTTTACTTGGCTGATTCAATGTAATATATATATATATATTATATATATATATATATATATATATATATATATATATATATATATATATATATATACATACCTACATATGCATATATAATATATAAATACATACACATACAAATGTATGTATATATATATATATATATATATATATATATATATATATATATATATACATATATATATATATATATATATATATATATATATCGACACAAATACACATGCATATATACCTACATATATACTGTATTTATATGTATGTACAAATACTGTACATAATCAACACATAAAAGACACACGCATATTATATATATGTATGTATAGATACATATGTATATTTATATATATACATATTTATATATATACATATACATACATACATATATGCATATAGTTTTGTGTATATGTGTATCATGTACTTGTGTATGCACGAAGATACGATCATGAGATATGAACAAGTATAGAATTATTAGCACATAAATACATATATACATGGTTCTATTATCATCTTGAAGAATATTTAGTAACTGACTCATTCAGGTAGAATTTCTGGCTACTCGCTATAATCTATACAAGTATGATTCATCCACATACGAAGCGAAGACAGTGCCAAACGCATGCCAGAGGACATATAAAAAAGATAAAAATGAAATGAACTCTTATGAGGTTTGACACTATCAACTTCCGTGATGTATTCAAGCCTCTATCCTGGGATTTCTTTCATCTCCATAACCTTTTATGGGCATTATTTTTTACCTCTACCAACGATGTTGGAAGGAGGGTATGTTTTCGCCCCTGTTTGTGCATTTGTTATTTGTGTGTGTGTGTTTATTTGTGAACAGCTGCCTGACCAAAATTTTAAATGTAGAGTAATGAAACTTGCAGATGTTAACTGTTATGTAAAAAGCTGGAAATGATTAAATTTTGAAAAGTCAACGTCAAAGGTCAAGGTCACTGTCAAGCAAAATTTCTAATTCACGTAATCAGCCGTAAGTTTGGACATCGTTGTCACAAGAGACTTCAAACTTGGTTCATATTTGAGTGTATGAAAATCCACGCCAGTTAATACGTGTGAGGGTCAAAGGTCAAGGTCAAGCAAAAGGTGGAGAAATAAGTTGCCGCGGCGGAGGTCTGCACTTTACTGAGTGCCTCTCTAGTTTATATATATATATATATATATATATATATATATATATATATATATATATATATATAAATCTAAATATAAATCTATATATATATATATATATATATATATATATATATATATATATATATATATATATATATATATATATATATATGTATATATATGCATACATACATATATATACACACACACACACATATATATATATATATATATATATATATATATATATATATATATATATATATATATATATATATATTCGTTAAAATCGTCCCATAGGTTAATGGTTGTTTTATTGGCACACGGATTCATGCAAATGAAAGATATAACAGCCTTCTTTTTTTAAATGCTTATATAAATTAAGCTTCTTCTATAAACATTGAAATAATATCAAACAGATTTTGTAGACTTGAGAACCAAGCCATCAGAAGAATATTGGAAGTTAAATGGCAGGACAAGATTAGAAATGAAACTATAAGAGAGATTACTCAAGTGCCACATGTGGCTGAGATCATGGTGAGGGGTAGATGAAGATGGTTTCGTCATGCTCTTCGCACTCCCAAAGAGAGATTAATTCACCAGACTTTCAACTGTGCTCCAAAAGGCACTAAAAGAGTTGGAAGACCCAGACATATATGGCTGAAGACTATGAAGCGTGAAGTAGGAGATGTATTGAATTAAAAGCTCAAGATAGAGACGACAGGCGAAATCTAACCGAGGCCCTTTGCACCAATAGGCGTAGGAAGAGATGATGATGATGATGATGATGATAAAATAAGTAATATTGAACAATTCAAATATCAACTTAGAATTCTGCATATAATACCTATTTACTCTTAAAAATAGTTTTTAGTTTAAAGGCGTAGGCGGAGATGATGATGATGATGATGATAATATCCATTGATTTAATTTCTTTAAAAGAATGTATCTTTTGTGATAACATAAACCCGGATTCAACTAAAAATATTTTCATCGTCATCGTCTTTTACCTCCCTCAGTGAAAAGATTAACAAATCTCCATTAATAAAGACATATCTTATCTTTGATATTCATTGAAAAAGGAGAAAAAAAATATCCTCAGATAGAGATAACTTAAATCCTCAAAATCCCCTACAGAGCCACGAGTTGATTCACTAATAACTGATATCCATGGGAAAGTGAACTCAATGAAACCTTTTCCTGAGAAGACATCTTTCATCCTGATGAACCTTAAGATACTAGTGTACGAGACCCGTCATAAATGACGGCAAATGATTTAGAGAGATATGCACACACAGAGAGATTCAACATTACTTAACCCCATCCCCTATTCCTAACTACTGCCCCTGACACCAGGGTATGGCTACTTTTCTTCCCCCTACCCGAGTGAAAGGGAGAGACCAGTATTTATACGTCCTGTCGCTAAGCGTGACCAGAATATATATATATATATATATATATATATATATATATATATATATATATATATATATAAATATAAATACATATATACACATATAAATATATATCATATATATATAATTATATATATATATATATATATATATATATATATATATATATATACATATATATATATATATATATATATATATATATATATATATATATATATATATATATATATATATACAAATATATCGTATATTCATGTATATATTATATATGTATATATACATATATATATATATATATATATATATATATATATATATATATATATATATATATATATATATATATATATATATATGTATATACACACACACACACACACACACACACACACATATATATATATATATATATATATATATATATATATATATATATATATATATCCAGACAGTTGCTCTTTATTATATACAGGAGATTCGGAGTAGGTGTCAATGTTATGAAATGTAATAATTCTATCATTAAAATTGTAAACAAGTGAGAAAAGGAAACAAGGAAAAATAAAACATTTTAAGAAGAGTAACCACATTAAAATAAATATCTCCTAAACAAACTATAAAAACTTTAACAAAACAAGAGAAAGAGAAACAAGACAGAACAGCGTGCCCGAGTGTACCCTCAAGCAGGAGAACTCTAACCCAAGTCAGTGGAAGACCATGGTACAGTGGCTATGGCATTACCAATGAATAGAGAACAATGGTTTGATTTTGGAGTATCCTTCTCCTAGAACAATTCTTCTTCACCCAAGGGGTTAACTACTGCACTGAAATTGTTCAGTGGCTACTTTCCTTTTGGTAAGGGTAGAAGAGACTCTTTAGCTATGGTAAGCAGCTCTTATAGGTGAAGGACACTCCAAATTCAAACCATTGTTCTCTATTCTTGGGTAGTGCCATAGCCTCTGTACCATGGTTTTCCACTGTCTTGGGTTAGAGTTCTCTTGCTTGAGGGTACACTCGGGCACACTAGTCTATCTAATTTCTCTTCTTGTTTTGTTAGTTTTTATAGTTTATATAGGAAATATTTATTTTAGTGTTGTTACTGTTCTTAAAATATTTTATTTTTCCTTGTTTCCTTTCCTCACTGGGCTATTTTCCCTATTGGGGCCCCTGGGGCTATAGCATCCTGCTTTTCCAACTAGGATTGTAACTTGGCAAATAATAATAATAATAATAATAATAATAATAATAATAATAATAATAATAATAATATAAGCCCAAGGGATTATAACAAAGAGAAGATAGGAAACTAGGGAACACTCGAAAGAGGGCAACGCACCGTGAAATTGGTGAGAAAACCCGAGAAATCGGAGATTTAACAAGAGGTTGGTGAGTGCAATGAAGTTTATTGAGTTGTAGAAAATCTTTGCTCAGACAGCATCCATAACGTTTAAAACGCTTCCAGAAGACTAAAATTACTGCCACATGTTTGCTCAGATGTCATTAATTTTTATTGGGAATTTATGAATTTGGGCTATGAGGATCAGGACAGGGGCCTGGGAGGCCCTTCAACTCCCATATTCACATGGGGAAAACAAAAAGTTGCATTATTATTATTATTATTACTTGTAAGAAAAAGTTCAGTGGATAGACAGCAAGAAGGGAGAAAGGAAATGAAAATAAAGACAAAGGAGAAGGCTGAAAAGTGAGTGCAATTAGGGCCTAAAAGGACGTTGCAGAGGCCTTCCATTAGTGACTACAGTATACCGCTTGAGGGGCACTGACGACACTACGTCCATACGAGAAATTGTGCCATGGGCCAAAAAATTTCTTTAAGAGAGCGTCGCTCATTCAGAAGTGCGCTAGGGAACACAGAAGCAGTAAGAGGTAGAATTTTAAACGCAGTAAGAAATAGAAGTTCTAAGCAGTAAAATGTTAAAATACCCAATAAGAATTCATTACGACCCTTTCTTATTATTATTATTATTATTATTATTATTATTACTAACCAAGCTACAACCCTCGTTGGAAAAGCAGGATGCTATAAGACCAGGGGCCCCAACAGAGAAAATAGCCCAGTAAGGAAAGGAAAGAAGGAAGAATAATATATCTTGAGAACAATAACAACAATAAAATTAAATATTTCCTATATAAACTATAAAAACTTTAACAAATCAAGAGGAAGAGAAATTAGATGAAATAGTATGCCTGAATGTACCCTCAAGCACGAGAACTCTACCCCAAGACAGTGGAAGTCCATGGTACAGAGGCTATGGCACTTGACCTTCTTGAAGCAAGATTTCATGGCAAATAGTTTCATTTCTTGATATCTTCACTTACAATTCATGATTACACTTGCTCTTATATTTCTCATTTAAATGATGTTCAGTGTCACGTTTCATTATATTTATCGTTCAGTTGAACTTCGAGATTAATATTCACATTTGCTACAAGTTTTGGATTAATTTTGCATTAAGCTTTTAGTATTTTCATCTAGGTTACAAAAAGCACCTTTGTTTTGTTTCTCCCTAACACGTGAGTTGAGGATTGTACTTGAATAATGATAGCTATTTCAGCTAATCATAAATTAACCTTTTTTTTTTTTGTAGTTTAAAAACCACAAGAACTGACTGACAGTTGGGTATTAATAGCCAATACTAATATATATATATATATATATATATATATATATATATATATATATATATATATATATATATATATATATATATATATACATATACATATATATATACATATATATATATATATATATATATATATATATATATATATATATATATATATACATTATTTTTTCTTTCATTTTTACAACGACAATGGTTAAGTGAAGGTCGGTAAGGGTGTTTCCAACAGGATATACCCTAATTACATTATCCATATTACTAATGGTCACAGGAACTCCAGCTATCACTACGGAGGACATCAGGTTCGTTTTCGGATATCGTCACAAAGGAAAGGACACATGAGTCATAGGATATGCACTTAGCGACCTGATCTGAATACGCTTAACGACAAGACGATTAATTGAACTTTTGCGTCTTTTCTCTCTTGTGGATTTCCCGCGACTTGGTTTATTGAAAGTGACTGGCCATTTTAGGTACGTATATTTATTTGCTAGTCGCGGGGCTTCCTGGTAACGAGTGACTGGCCATTTTAGGTACGTATATTTGTTTTCTAGTCGCGGGGCTTTCTGGTAACGAGTGACTGGCCACTTTAGGTACGTATATTTATTTGCTAGTCGCGGGGCTTCCTGGTAACGAGTGACTGGCCATTTTAGGTACGTATATTTGTTTTCTAGTCGCAGGGCTTTCTGGTAACGAGTGACTGGCCATTTTAGGTACGTATATTTGTTTGCTAGTCGCGGGGCTTTCTGGTAACGAGTGACTGGCCATTTTAGGTACGTATATTTGTTTGCTAGTCGCGGGGCTTTCTGGTAACGAGTGCTAGTCGCGGGGCTTTCTGGTAACGAGTGCTAGTCGCGGGGCTTTCTGGTAACGAGTGCTAGTCGCGGGGCTTTCTAGTAACGAGTGACTGGCCATTTTAGGTACGTATATTTGTTTGCTAGTCGTGGGGCTTTCTGGTAACGAGTGACTGTCCATAGTCGCGGGGCTTTCTGGTAACGAGTGACTGGCCATTTTAGGTATGTATATTTGTTTCCTAGTCGTGTGGCTTTCTGGTAACGAGTGACTGGCCATTTTAGGTACGTATATTTGTTTGCTAGTCGCGGAGCTTTCTGGTAACGAGTGACTGGCCACTTTAGGTACGTATATTTCTTTGCTAGTCGCGGGGCTTTCTGGTAACGAGTGACTGGCCACTTTAGGTACGTATATTTGTTTGCTAGTCGCGGGGCTTTCTGGTAACGAGTGACTGGCCATTTTAGGTACGTATATTTGTTTGCTAGTCGCAGGACTTTCTGGTAACGAGTGACTGGCCATAGTCGTGGGGCTTTGTGGTAACGAGTGACTGGCCGTTTTAGGTACGTATATTTGTTTGCTAGTCGCGGGGCTTTCTGGTAACGAGTGACTGGCCATAGTCGTGGGGCTTTGTGGTAACGAGTGACTGGCCGTTTTAGGTACGTATATTTGTTTGCTAGTCGCGGGGCTTTCTGGTAACGAGTGACTGTCTATAGTCGCGGGGCTTTCTGGTAACGAGTGACTGGCCATTTTAGGTACGTATATTTGTTTGTTAGTCGCGGGGCTTTCTGGTAACGAGTGACTGGCCATAGTCGCGGGGCTTTCTGGTAACGAGTGACTGGCCATTTTAGGTACGTATATTTGTTTGCTAGTCGTGTGGCTTTCTGGTAACGGGACTATCACCGCAAGTTAACCTAACCCTTAATGGTTATCAAGGAAAGGGTCATGACCCTAGCAACATGACTTTTATAGACTTGATAAGAACCCTACCAAAGGGAATAAGGAAGTGTACATATATCATATATCTATAAATAGATATTCATATATAGCCTATATGTATGTATGTATGTATGTATGTATGTATGTATGTATATATATATATATATATATATATATATATATATATATATATATATATATATATATTAATGTTTATAGATACATTATATGTATAAGTGCATATTTCTATACTGTATATATATATATATATATATATATATATATATATATATATATATATATATATATATATATATATACACACAAATACACATACATACATATATATATATATATATATATATATATATATATATATATATATATATATATATATATATATATATATATATATATATATGTATATATATATATATATCTACGAGAGAGAGAGAGAGAGAGAGAGAGAGAGAGAGAGAGAGAGAGAGAGAGAGAGAGAGAGAGACGATCTTCTACTATTTTCAATATGTTTAAAATCTTTTAACCTACAGTAAGTACTTTTATTTTCATAGTTCTCCAGCCGTTCAAAAGCCTATTAAGTAGACCCTGCTATGCGCTTCCAGTATTACGGGATAATTGAATAAAACTAACCGTTGTTGATGTACGAAAATAATTCACGTAAATGCAATTCATGCTGAGATTCATCTTTTGCAACGTATAATCTACTATTTATGGAAGATGAGAATTATCATGAAAAAATTCATGACCAGGTCTGAGTGTCTGAAATGTATCTTAACAAGCATAAATCTTATTAATCTGTAAACCATTCTCATGAAAATTTGTAGAAAATTCATATTAAAAAACAAGGTTGAACCAATTACTCAAAGGATATACAGGTTGAGCACCAAATTACGGAGTAAAATAGGCCAATACAATGGAGAACTAGAAAAGCACTGAAAGTGCAGACCTCCGCCACGGCAGCTTATTTCTCGAAACCAGCATGACTTTCCCAGAGGCAATTTAGATCGTAGGTAAACTTGAAGTCTGTGTGCAAACCATGTACGAACTTGGAGTTAAAGTTAGGGTTAATTCGGTCGACCTTTAGCTCGATCTTGACCTTTGACTTTCAAAATTGAATCACGTCCACGTCACAACATAACAATTAATCCCTGAAAATATCACAGCTCTATAAGTAAAATTGTGGCCAGGAAGTTGTTCACAAATAAACAAACAGGGGCAAAAAGATAACCTCCTCCCAATTTCGTTGGCGGAGGTAATTAACGGAAGAAGCTAAGCAAAAACAACACAGATTATGGGTGGTGGAAAAGATTATTTTCCTATGTTCAAAATGGTGAACTTCAACCATTATATTAATACGAAATGTTCTTGTGGGAAATGTAAATGAGGATAATTTACAATGTCATTATAATTTGAAATAATAGAATAAAACTTAATTCCAAGAAATATGTATCTTTGTATAAATAAAATTAGGATTAAACCAAGCTTCACACTACCTTCACTTAACTTTCCAAACTATTACCTATAAATAGCATTTTGGTTAAACCACGCTTACCACTAGGTCTACTCTTAATTTTCCAAACTATTCCCTGTAAATAAGATTTTGGTTAAACCACGATTTACACTAGGCCTACTCTTAACTTTCCAAATTATTCCCTAAGAATAACATTTTGCTTAAACCACGCTTTACACTAAGCCTATTCTTAACTTTCCAAACTATTCCCTATGAATAACATTTTGGTTAAACCACGCTTTACATAAGGCCTATTCTTAACTTTCCCTATAGATAACATTTTGTTTAAAACACGCTTTACTCTAGGCCTACTCTTACTTTTCTAAACTATT
>NC_090754.1:80250983-80255983 GCF_036898095.1 Palaemon carinicauda
GCTATCAAAAGGCCGGCTTAATCTACATCATTAACAGCAACAATAAAAACAACAACAATAACAACAACAAAACCAACAACAACAACAATGAAAATGACAATGAACAATAACAGAACAAGCACCACCATAATTAATCATCTCGATCAATATCATTTATACGAATACGATGTTAGTTTCTCCTCATTAGATTCTTTGTTAGCAGCCCCCCCCCCGGCCCCAACAATCATGACTTTCCTGCACGCCACCCTGCAAGGAAAATGTTTACACTGAATTCAAGCATGTGAGGCATTCCTCACAATCCGACTTCCTACTAGTGGTCGAGTCAGAATATTAAATTAAAAAAATAATCGGCTATTTCTACACAAAACAAGACTGAGATGGAAGATTATTGCATTATCAAATACTATAAACTATTTTTATGAGACATAGCTTCGTATCTTAAAGGCTTCCGGGGAATCAGTTGTCCACTTTCAATTCCAGCACTTGCTAACAAAGTATCCTGCTGTCATGAGAATTTATTTAAACTATAAAGTTTTAAAGGTTTAAAGGCCACTCATAAATGGCAGGGGCAAAGGACAGTGACATTGCCCCATCGAGCGGGACAATGCCCTAGAGTGACCATATATACATATGATCAGTGCCCAAGCCCCCTCTCCACCCAAGGAGGGCCAGGCAATGGCTGCTGGTGACTAAGCAGATAGACCTATAGGCTCCCAAGACTCGAACCCCAGGGATGTTACCACATCGGCCACCACAACCTTATTTTAACAATGTGTCAATAATTAAATTAGGTTGGACACATAAAATCAAGGTAAGGCCATGGCTATTACTCGTTAGGGTTTTAGGCCCCTTGCAAATTTGGATGGGATTTTCAGCAATCGGATTTGAGTACAAGTATTAACCCGCTAATAGGTAAAGGTTGAAAGGTGAGGCAAAATACGGTCCACTTACACATGCAAGTAGCAAATTTTGAACAAGTCCAAACGACGAAACTAGCAAAATTGACAAACCATGCAAAAACGTTTGACTTAAGCAGAAAATTGGAAAGTGGATATTTTAAAAGATATATCTCAAGTATTAAAAAAGGCATAGAATCTCATATCTTGATTCATCACATGAGCTAGAAATATTCAATTGTGTTTATACAAGCAAGCAAAACATAGTAATCTTAATATTGGGTATTACAATTTAACAAGCACATTGATGATTTCTTGATGATTAAACACTCTGGAAGAAACTGCTTCAGAAGATAAGCATAACACTGAAATTACAGTAAATGTCTTCTTTGTTAAAAGAATATGATTTCTTCCCCCTCGACACAATCCGGTAATAAGGGGTTATTGCACTGTAATTGTTCAGCGGCCACTTACCTCTTGGTAAGGGTAGAAGAGACTCTTTAGATATGGTAAGCAGCTCTTCTACAGTAGGAGAAGGACATTCCAAAATCAAACCACTGTTCTCTAGTCTTGGGTAGTGCCATAGCCTCTGTACTATGGTCTTTCATTTTCTTGCTGTAGAGTTCTCTTGCTTAAGGGTACACTCGGGCACACTTCTACCTTATTTCTCTTCCTCTTGTTTTGTTAAATTTTTTATAGTTTATATATGAAACTTTTATTCTAATGCTGTTACTGTTCTTAACATATTTTATTTTATTTTTGTTAATTATTTCTCTTGTAGTTTTCTTAGTTCCTTTTCTCACTAGGCTGTTTTCCCTATTATCGCCCGCAGGCTTATAGCAATCTGCTTTTCCAACTAGAGTCGTAGCTTAGCAATTAATAATAATAATAATAATAATAATAATAATAATAATAATAATAATAATAATAATAATAATATCTCAATACAGGATCAGTTACTCATCCCCTAATGCCATCTTAAAGATAACTCTTTTTAGGCCTTCCTAAAGTCTTCCTAAAGTGAGTATGACAGTTTCCTAGTATTCTGAGTTAGGATTATCTTTTCCTAGAAAGGGAGAAAAACCTCTACCTGCTAAGTGCTGACAAAGCAGATTACCTTGCAGGGAAATATTGATATATGTCTGAAAATTTCTATTCCCTTCTGCTTCGTCTGTTACATATATATGTAATATTTATATGTATATTGACCATCTCCGAAATATATATATATATATATATATATATATATATATATATATATATATATATATATATATATATATATATATATGTATATATGTATATATATATGTATATATATATATATATATATATATATATATATATATATATATATATATATATATGTATATATAATATATATATATATATATATATATATATATATATATATATATATATATATATATATATATATTACAGTATATATGAACACACACATATATAAATAAATATATATATATATATATATATATACATACTGTATATATATACTATATATATACTGTGTATATATATATATATATATATATATATATGTATATATATATATATATATATATATATATATATATATATATATATATATATATGATAGCATGCTGGGAGGAAAAAAGGTACTTAGAATTGACCAAACGCTTTCGTGTTATTATTACACCTTGGTAGTTTCTTCGTTTCCTTTTAAAATCCTGTCCTGCTGTCTTCAGACATCGCACATTAGCACGTTCCGGCGTTTTGTCGTTAATGAATGTATAAATAAATAAATAAATAAGTATAAATGTGTATATATATATATATATATATATATATATATATATATATATATATATATATATATATATATATAACATACACTCAAAAGAGCCACACATTTCTAAATATTGAATTCACTCTGAAGACCCACATATACTTTTGAATATTGAATTCACACTGAAGAGCCACAAATGCTTTTGAATATTGAATTCACTCTGAAGACTCACAAATACTTTTGAATATTGAATTCACTCTGAAGAGCCCCAAATACTTTTGAATATTGAATTCACTCCGAAGACTCACAAATACTTTTGTATATTGAATTCACTCTGAAGAACCACAAATGCTTTTGAATATTGAATTCACACTGAAGAGCCACAAATACTTTTGAATATTGAATTCACTCTGAAGACTCACAAATACTTTTGAATATTGAATTCACTCTGAAGAGCCCCAAATACTTTTGAATATTGTATTCATTCTGAGGAGGCACAAATACTTTTGAATATTAAATTCACTCTGAAGAACCAAAAATACTTTTGAATATTGAATTCACACTGAAGAGCCACAAATGCTTTTGAATACTGAATTCACACTGAAGAGCCACAAATACTTTTGAGTATTGAATTCACTCCGAAGACTCACAAATACTTTTGAATATTGAATTCACTCTGAAGAGCCACAAATGCTTTTGAATATTGAATTCACTCTGAAGACCCACAAATACTTTTGAATATTGAATTCACTCTGAAGAGCCACAAATGCTTTTGAATATTGAATTCACTCTGAAGACCCACAAACACTTTTTAATATTGAATTCACTCTGAAGAACCACAAATACTTTTGAATATTGAATTCACTCTGAAGAGCCACAAATGCTTTTGAATATTGAATTCACTCTGAAAAACCACAAATACTTTTGAATATTGAATTCACTCCGAAGACTCACAAATACTTTTGTATATTGAATTCACTCTGAAGAACCACAAATACTTCTGAATATTGAATTCACTCCGAAAACTCACAAATACTTTTGTATATAGAATTCACTCTGAAGAACCCCAAATACTTTTGAATATTGAATTCACTCTGAAGACTCACAAATACTTTTGTATATTGAATTCACTCTGAAGAACCACAAATACTTTTGAATATTGAATTCACTCTGAAGAGCCCCAAATACTTTTGAATATTGAATTCACTCTGAAGAATCACAAATACTTTCGAATATTGAATTCACTCCGAAGACTCACAAATACTTTTGAATATCGAATTCACTCAGAAGACCCACAAATACTTTTGAATATTGAATTCACTCTGAAGACTCACAAATACTTTTATATATTGAATTCACTCTGAAGAGCCACAAATACTTTTTAATATTGAATTCACTCTGAAGTCTCACAAATACTTTTGAATATTAAATTCACTCTGAAGACTCACAAATACTTTTGAATATTGAATTCACTCTGAAGACTCACAAATACTTTTATATATTGAATTCACTCTTAAGAACCACAAATGCTTTTGAATATTGAATTCACTCTGAAGACCACAAATACTTTTGAATATCGAATTCACTCTGAAGAACCACAAATACTTTTGAATATTGAATTCACTCTGAAGACTCACAAATACTTTTGTATATTGAATTCACTCTGAAGACCCACAAATACTTTTGAATATTGAATTCACTCCGAAGAGCCAAAAATACTTTTGAATATTGTATTCACTCCGAAGACCCACAAATACTTTTGAATATTGAATTCACTCTGAAGAGCCACAAATACTTTTGAATATTGAATTCACTCCGAAGACTCACAAATACTTTTGAATATTGAATTCACTCAGAAGACTCACAAATACTTTTGAATATTGAATTCACTCCAAAGACTCACAAATACTTTTGAATATTGAATTCACCCCAAAGACTCACAAATACTTTTGAATATTGAATTCACTCCAAAGACTCACAAATACTTTTGAATATTGAATTCACTCCGAAGAACCACAAATACTTTTGAATATTGAATTCACTCTGAAGACTCACAAATACTTTTGAATATTGTATTCACTCCGAAGACCCACAAATACTTTTGAATATTGTATTCACTCCGAAGACCCACAAATACTTTTGAATATTGAATTCACTCCGAAGACTCACAAATACTTTTGAATATTGAATTCACTCAGAAGACTCACAAATACTTTTGAATATTGAATTCACTCCAAAGACTCACAAATACTTTTGAATATTGAATTCACCCCAAAGACTCACAAATACTTTTGAATATTGAATTCACTCCAAAGACTCACAAATACTTTTGAATA
>NC_090754.1:80260983-80280983 GCF_036898095.1 Palaemon carinicauda
TGAGGTTTAACTGAAATAATCCCAGTAAGGGTTTCTGACATCTACTTTGGAACGTCATGACGAAACCTATGATAAAGCCATGCTGCCAAACCGCATTATGTTCCTACTTATTAGTCATGAAAGGAAAACAAAAAATTCATAGGTAGTACTAGGCAGATACCCACTAAAGAGGGTCTATATTGCCGTATATTGATCTTGGAAAATCATAAAATGATAAATATCAGATTATGGAGAAAATTACAGCCATCATATTAAATTTACAATTAACGAAAATACTAGAGGATTCAAATAGAATTTCATTCTATTATCGCAAATAAATTTCTTGAAAACTATGCCAATCCATATACTTGGCCAATTGGGATTTTCACCCTTTTCCAGTATATTTCGGCAACAATCGTATACCTTACGTAATACCAATAGTGCAATCGTAACTCTCAGAAATGATTGATTGATTGATTGATTGATTAGGAGTTTTCTGGCATCCTGACATCTAAGGTTATTGACGCCGGCCCAGAAAGGAGAAAAGACCTTTACAATAAGGACGAGAAAATAATGAATTCTAATTAGCGTGCCGTACTACATAATATAAAATAATTTATATATAGATGTATATATATATATATATATATATATATATATATATATATATATATATATATATATATATATGTATATATAAATATATATATTATATATATATATATATATATATATATATATATATATATATATATATATATATATATATATATATATATATATATATATATATATATATATGTATGTATGTGTGTGTGTAGAGAGAGAGAGAGAGAGAGAGAGAGAGAGAGAGAGAGAGAGAGAGAGAGAGAGAGAGAGAGAGAGAACAGATAAATATTTAGTTATATATGAATATACATTTATTTATATAAATCATTTTCCTTTATTCTGTAGTACAGCACCATGTATTTCATGTCATTGAATTGACATTTAACCGAAATTTTTTAAAAATTTTCTTCTATCTGAATAGTGCTACGTAAGAAACAGGAGTCCAAGCTATATGACAGCCAGAAAAATTCTGCTGGAACAGAGTTTCTCGTAGCACAGAAATCTCTCTCTCTCTCTCTCTCTCTCTCTCTCTCTCTCTCTCTCTCTCTCTCTCTCTCTCTCTCTCTCTCTCTCTTTCAAACCCTGACAAAAGTTCTTTTTGCTATGAATTGTTTAAGGTCTTCCTTTAATAGTTCCCGAAGGTCACTTCCTTGAGGTGACCGTGTCAGCTAACACTACTTTACTTGGGGAGACAGTCCCATATCGCGAACTACTCTCTCTCTCTCTCTCTCTCTCTCTCTCTCTCTCTCTCTCTCTCTCTCTCTCTCTCTCTCTCTCTGCTTGTTTTCCACTTCACAAGGTCAAACGGTGATGATAAAACAGTTGTTTGATTAAACAGTTTTGCAAGCAATACAAAAGGTTGACGATATGATTAATACACACGCTAACTCACCCACACACAGATGTAGTCAGTGATTAAATTTTCAGTAGCTAGAAAATGTTATCGGCTAGAATAATCCCTATTAGATTATTATAAAGGAATCTGATTTTAAAAGACTATGTTTTTTTTTCTTATTGGTCAAAAGTATCTGATGCACAGATGTTTTTGTATTAAACAAAATTGCGCGGTAAACACATGTGTCAGATTGTCAATCATGAATGAAGCTGTAAACAGTGGCCACCATTGCTTGCCTGCTTATGGATTTACACGGGCTCTTGCAACACAACAGCCCGTAGTAGCCACCCAAGTCTTGGAAATTAAATTAAATGGATAAAAATACTGGAATAATGAATTTACAATATTATTCTTATGAATTATATCTTTCTGAGTCTAAATTGAATTCATCACCTTCATAATTTACTGGTAAGCTACAGAGGTATGGCTATCAAATTGTAAAGAATATCAAAGTTATCGGAAATAAACACATATTTCCATTCAGATATCATAACTAAAATGCTATATTATTATTATTATTATTATTATTATTATTATTATTATTATTATTATTATTATTATTATTTGCTAAGCTACAAGCCTAGTTGGAAAAGCGAGATGCTATAAGCCCAGGGGCCCCAACAGGGAAAATTTTTACGCTTCACCTTGAAGTTGACTACGTAGTTTGGTGACAAATAGTTAGCTAATTGCCCTCAATCTTCTATAATCCACTTTACCTACCAACTAAAGAAAATAAAAAAGTAATAAAGAATATGCCTTTTACTTGGACTTTCAAACACAATCTTACCCAAAATGTTATCACTATAAACGAAAGGAGAAAAAAAAATAGTAAGATAGTAGATATTTGTACAACTGCTTTCAACCTCTTCGACACCAGAGTGTGGGCCAATTAACGAATGTTAGGAAATAAAACAAGAACAGGACAAGCAGCGAAGAAGGAGCAGTAAGTCCCTCACTGTGAAGATTAACAAATGATAATGCAATAAATTATGATGATGTACTAAACAAAATTATTAAATACGCCTCATCTCTCTGATTATTGTGGATGACAGTATGGTAACAAGCATACGAAACAATTGGCTATAATAATTACCCACTTCACTGATAAAGAAAAAAAAAATCATTATATTCGTTATAATCATCAAGGAAAGTGCAGCAAGATTTTCTTTTTTTTGTCGAAGTCAAGATATTTGAATATGATAGTAAGCCATCTTTGTCTTAAGATCAACATAAGAATTCTGCAATAAATAATGAATTCAAATTGAGTCTTGAGGCGTGAGATGCAATGTTTCTTTCCCTGTTGGAGCCCTTGGCCTTATAGCATTCAGCTTTTCCAAACAGGATTGTAGCTTAGCTAATAATAATAATAATAATGATAATAATAATAATAATAATAATAATAATAATAATAATAATAATAATATGTATTATCATGATATTTTGACTCCATCTCTAACTGATTCTGTACCTCACTGAAAAGCATTTTGGTCAGGTCTTCCATAGAAACAATTTCGATAAAAAGTTTCTTAAATTTGATATATTAATACCATTCGGAACAATAATCCACCAAACAATAAGTATTCCACTGCCCTCGGTCACATGCATTTGACCCCCAATGACCTGACCTTTCTAAGCAGTTAAGATAATGAATTCGCCTAAAGTCTGGTTTAAAGAAATGTGGATAAGAATCGTAATGGTGTAGCTACAATAGATATAGAATGTAAAATCTTGTTCTTTGATGAAAACGCATATTAGATATAAAATATTGTTTCCTCTTAATGGAATAACTGATATCTGCTATAGGATTGCGGTGGCCTATTGGAAACGTCTCTGTCCTGGCATTCTGCTGGACGGGAGATTGAATCCCGTTCAAACGCGATAGTTTCTAGTAGTGTCTGCAACCTCACCATCCTTGGGACCTAAGGATAAGGGGTTTCGGGTAAGGATAGGGGGTTTGGGGGAGCCTATAGGTCTACATGCTGAATCATCAACAACCATCGCCTGGCCCTCCCTGGTCCTAGCTTGGGTGGAGAGGAGGGTTGGGCACTATCATATGGATATATGGTCAGTCTCTAGGGCATTGCCTTGCTAGGACACTGTTACTGTCCCTTGCCTCTTGTATTCATGAGCGACCTTTAAACCTTGAAACTGTCTTAACCTAACAACATATCTTGAATTAAAGTACTACTGTTACCATAAAGCTTAAAATCAAAAAGCAAAGTTTTCCTTCCTACAATCTCAAGTACCTTATAAGGATGAGATCATGATGAGGGGTAGATGGAGATGGTTTGGGCTCTTCGCACTCCCCAAGGGAGATTAGTTCAATAAACTTTGAACTGGGTTCCATAAGGCACTAGAAGTTTTGGAAGAACCAGGCCTACATGGCTGGGGACTATGAAGCTTGAATAGGAGATGATGAATGAAGAAGTAATGATTTAAAAGTTCAAAACAGAGACGACTAGTGAAATCTAAGTGAGGTCCTTTGCGTCAATAGGCGTAGGAGAAAATGAGGATGATGATAAAGCATCTTTAGACTTCGCAACAGTTATCAAGGCACTGGTGCGTCATTGATACATGGCAGTGCGAAGATGGGTGTATTTATCATTTAAATTTACATATACAGATGTAGCATCTATAGAAGTGGTAGGTCGAGCCGGGTACCTGTTTGAAAAGGGTGACCCACATTCTTCTGACCAGTCACTGCTCATTGAATGTAGGATTGTCTCTAACGAAATCAATTGATTTTTGGAGTATTCACAGTTATTTTCTTTCTTATTGCAGATTCAATCGATTTACTTTGCGTCTGTGCAATTATTATTACCGATGCATTGGTGGCTGCATTGAGCCAGGAAGAAGACCATACCATCAAATCAAAATAATTAGCATCGACCTCATTATCATTATTATTCAAAATTTACAATTATTCCTATGAAACCTGATAGAAATCCCTCAACGAGGTACTACAGAAGAGTCCATTATGTAAAGCGAAAATCTAATAAGTAGAATTCATATGCAATAATATAGAATAACATTTCAGCCATATACGTGTTATTTAAAAGAAAAATTAAAATGTATGGAAAAATTACATATACGATCATAAATGAGAAAAAACGGATAATACTTTAACGGAATTAACATAATCACCTTGTATAATAAAGGTAACCATATTAACAAAGGGGTATTATTCCATAGGTCTTAAAACTGTGTAGTTTATACAATATTAAGTTGGAACTTTTTTTTTTATATGAATGGTGTCTGGAATAATGTTTCGTCCACCTGCATCTTCAAAACTTTAACTACCTTATCTTGGGAGTTGATTTTTTTTTTATTTAGCTTTAAACTTCAGATCTATCCTTCAAAGGCTCTTGATTTAGCGAGGAAGTCTTCTACGACTAGCCCAAAATTCTTCTAAATTTAGCCTTGAATTCTACCACATCTAGCCATGAGCTTTTTTCAGATTTAGCCTTCAGCTCTCTCAGAATTCATTACATACTGCCCGACATCTAGCATTAAAATCTTGAAGAATTACCATTAAAGGCAACCCGATTTAGTCTTAAACTTTTCTAGAATTAGTATAAATGTCCTTAAAATTTAGCCATAAACTTTCTTAGATTTAACCTTAAACTATATCTTAAATATAGCTCACCACTTAAACCAGTCAAAAAGAATCTCTATATGGGGACACTAATTTGTTAACTTACCGAAGTCTTCACTGAATACATAAATCTTCGCTGGGATACGAAACGTTGTTGAGTTTATTGTAACTAACTTAGAAAATGAATGTTTTATTCAATTTGTTCGCTAATCTAAACAAACATGGCAATTCATCAAGAAAAAACTAGATAAACACGATGGAAGATAAATTAGCAACTAGATGATTATATGACATCAAGCTGATACCTCCCTCATTGTCTTGCAGTACCTTTTAAGCTGATACTGCCATCTGGTGAGCAAGTATAAGAGGAGGATTATAATACGAATGTATGCAAGGGATAAAATGTTTCACCAATGAACTACTTCCACTAACAAGGGTTGCTACGAAAGTAACCTCTTAAGCTAATACTACCATCTAGTGAGAAAGAAATAGGCATAGGATTATAAGAAGAATGTGTGCAAGGGATTAAATGTTTCACCAATAAACTATTTCCACTCACAAGGGTTGCTACAAGAATACAATGATATAAAAAGTAACAGTGACTGCCATGGTCATGTTTCCATTGAATCAATTAATTTGTCTGCAATTAAAGGATACATATTTGTATCATCTATGTCACAAGGAGCTGGTTATCCTTTGATGAATTGAGCCGATGAATCCTGTATGGATTTAGTCAGTCTATGAGAGATGACTACGGCCCACTGCGTCAATAGGCGTAGGAGATGATGATGATGATGATTTACGTTGTGAAAGTATTTTAAAGGTTTAAAGGCCACTCATGAATGGTAGAGGCAAGACACAGTCGTATTGCCCTAGGAAGCAGGAAAATGCCCTAGAGACTGACCATACATTACAAGATCAGTGCCCAAGCCCTCTCTCCAACCAAGCTAGGATCAGGGAGACCCAGGAAATGGCTGCTGATGACTCCACAGATAGACCTATAGGCTCCCCCACACCCCGATCCCTAGTTCACAAGGAGGGTAAGGTTGCAGACACTAAATGAACTAACCAGTCTAACCGGCTCTCGAACCCCCAACTGGCGATCACCAGGCAGAGACGTTACCAATGAGGCCACAACTACCCACATTTTATACGTTTGTATCTATGTGGTGAATGATAAGTAACAGATCGATGTTGAGGAGTTAGGAAATACTCGTAATAAGAGAGAGAGAGAGAGAGAGAGAGAGAGAGAGAGAGAGAGAGATGGATTCTTACACTTATGAGGATGAGATGGCAAGTTTACCCAACGGTGTACATAAAAAACATGAGGGTAGAAAACCTCAAGCTATGAAATTTCTCTTTTTCATCATTATTCGATATAAAATCTAACTTCATAAAACGAAAATAAGTTTGAGTCTCCACGCAATTTAAGATTCGTTGACAGCAGTCATTTACCTTCAATTGTTGTTTACCTGAACGACAAAACAAAAAAGTAGATACAACTCGTGCCAAATGTAAGCACTAGAGAACGAGTTCCTGCAGTTATTAAACACAACAATCATGACAGGATCCTTGGTGACGGTTAGTGAAGCAAATACTGGATTGCACCAGTTTTGGAATAGAAAGCTCGTCTTGGGGACACATTGGTCAATTCAAGACGTAGTAAGTGCTGGACATTCCTTTATTAGATGTTTATTACTTAAATAAAAGCTATTATAACCTAATTTAATCAGCACTTGGAGTCTCAAATATCTGTACAAGTTCTAACACGGTGCATGGAGTCTCAAATATCCTGCAAATACTTATAAGGAAATTATTTGACAAATATTGATATATTACTAAGTTTGAGTATTCAAAGGTAATTTCTCTGGAATTAGTTGGTAGGCAAAGGGTTCTCATGCTTTGGGAAACTGCAACTTGACTTCACCCCTGAAAACGACGAACCTTGAAGCACCCGTGGACTTCGTGCATAAAAGAACCCATTAATTTCCTAATGAATGTATGTCCTCTCTAAGAGCGAGAATAGCACATTTACTGATAAATTACAGTGTTGTTGAGTAGAAGATTATATTGTACCAACCATGTGTCACACATCGTACATAGTTCATTTTGTGTATATATTATGCTTGTACCTTCGCTCTTCGCTGGCACTAAAATGAACCAGATTAAACATGTCTGGTATTTCCTCTGTAACAGTGTCTGTTTTTCAAACATGAAAATTCTTGTTGCTTTGAGCTTTTGTATAATAAATTTACTCAGTTGCTTTTACATTGTCTTTGAGTTACAACCTTCTCTCGGCTCGTCACAATATCAATAGAAAAGGTGTCTTATAAAATTAGCGTCACTGAGGAAGTCATTATCTTCAATGTAATTTCCATAACGAGTGTCTCCTACCGAAATAATAATGATAATAATAATAATAATAATAATAATAATAATAATAATAATAATAAAGAGGATTATTATTATTATTATTATTATTATTATTATTATTATTATCATCACCTAAGTAGATACTCTTACTTAAAAACGTCAGAAAATATCTGAAAACATGTGAACAGTCTTACTTTTGACTAATGAACTACGAAACCAATCTTGTTGAATTAAAAGAATAAAAAAATTGGCAAACACCACGGATTCCTGATATCTCGAACTATCTCATAACTAGTGTCTAACGACCTCAAAATATTTTCCTGAAACTTGTATCATAATGCTTTAAGTTTACCTCAGATTTGAACACAAATGAGAAGTGAAGACAATCTTATACTTCTCTACTTCTTCCCCACCGTTATCCCTACATTAAGGGGTCGGTTGCCTGACGTGCCCTCTCCAATGACTTCAATCAAATGTATCCTCTTCCGCCAAACCTCTTCTCTTCATATCATCCTTCATCTTATCTTCTTCCCCACCATTATCCCTACATTAAGGGGTCGGTTGCCTGATGGGCCTTCTCCAAAGCTCTCTATCAAAGGCATCCTCTTCCGCCAAAACTCGTCTCTCCAAATCATCCTTCACCTTATCTTCTTCCCCACAGTTATCCTTACATTAAGGGGTCGGTTGCCTGATGCGCTCTCTCTAATGCCTTCGATCAAGGGCATCCTCTTCCGCCAAAACTCGTCTCTCCATATCATCCTTTACCTCGCCATCTAATTCTCTGCCTCCCTCTCGATCTTCCCCCCTTGACAGGTTCCTCCCAAGCCCTCCTCACTCCCTCCCCACCATCCATCCTCAACAGGTGCCCACACCAGCCGAGTCATGACACTCTAGTGAGTTCTTGTCTACTTTATTCTACTTGAATAATTTGGAATAAAATTGTTCTTATTGCGATTATTAATGCAAAAATGTCATGAAACCAGGGATTGATATGTTTCACTATGAATTAATTTAAGAATGAATAAATAAATGAAAAAAAAAAAAAAAAAAAACCAACTGACCAAATGTTAGGGAGCCAGAAGAGCTCTGCAGTCCAAGTGATTGACGTGAGTCACCCCTTTCGGGTCGGACGTGACATTTTGTGGATTTAAGAATCTAGGAAAACCCCCACGTGTACTGCCAAAGCTTCCTCATGACAAGAGTGACTCATTCTCCCATCAAAGAGAAAAACAAAATTTCAAAGCACTGGAGACTAAAGGTCGAAAAATAGACACCAATCCTGCAAAGATCACATGCAATGCATGACCATGAATGAATCGATAAAGGGTTGTGGTGACCGATGCGGTAATGTCCCTGACTGGTGAATGCCAGACTGGTGTTCGAGAACCGCTCAAACTCATTAGTTTCTTTGGTAGCTGCATCCTCACCATCCTTGTGAGCTAAAGATGGGGGGTGGTTTAGGAGAGCCTACAGATATAGCTGCTTAGTCAATCAACAGCCATTGCCTGGCCATTCTTGTTCCTAGCTCAGGTAGAGAGGGTGCTTGGGCGCTGATTATATGTATATATGGTCAGTCTCTAGGGCATTGTCCTGCTCGATAAGGCAAAGTCACTATCCCTTGCATCTGCCATTCAAAAGGAGCCTTTAAACCTTTAAACAAGGAGCGTGTACTGTAACTCGTGCTTTAGCAACAGCTGGACAATGGAGTTTATTATTATGAACATTTAGTGTTTGTTGACGCTCCAAAAATAAACAAAAGTTCATTGCACAAAGAGATCAAAGGGATAACTAGGAGCGGGGTTTCCTTTTATGTACGAAGTACTGATATGACAACGAGATTGATATTATTGCTTTGTCTAGATAATATTTCTACTTTTACCGTTTCATCTCATTCCTACCGAACAGTTTTTCGTTGTCCTTAATTGTTATAATGCTTTACCGGATTGCACTTCACAGTTGAGGTGTTAATCTAGAGGTTTTGTTTAAAGGTTTAAAGGCCACTCATGAATGATAGAGGCAAGGGACAGTGACATCGCACTAGCAAGTATGACAATGCCATAGAGACACCATATATTATATGATCAGCGCCTAAGCACCTACTCCAATCAAGCTAGGACCCGAGAAGGCCAAGCAATGGCCCCTGATGACTCTGCAGATACATATAGGCTCTCACAAACCCCCCAACCTTACCCCACAAAGATGGTAAGGTTGCAGGCACTAAAGGAACTAACGAGTCTGAGTGGAACTCGAACCCTAGTCTGGCAAACATCGGGCAGAAACGTTACCAATCGGGCCACAACAACCCTGTAATAAATTGTAGCAACAAAAATAATAACAACAATAATCTGATAATAGTGATAATAATAAACAAGGAAGATCATGAAATCGCCGGAAAAAGCAACAACAACTGGCTATGAACATCACGTATATAAAAACAAAGAATGTTGACTTAGAATTCAAGTCGCAAAGAAGCGCTTATTTACATAAACAAGAGACCACAATAAATACAATGTTACGAGGAAGTAGAAGTTTGCCAGCATTAGTTACATAATTAACATTAGCCTTGAATGCTTGAGGCAAGTGAGACGAGATGGAAGAATTCTCTGGAAAAGTCCGATAACTAACTGTAATTATACGACAGGAAATCCACCCTCGATCAATTCCTTGACTCTCTCTCTCTCTCTCTCTCTCTCTCTCTCTCTCTCTCTCTCTCTCTCTCTCTCTCTCTCTGGAAAATATCTGAAGCTTGAATAAAAGTTTCCGCCTCTCACTCTCTCTCTCTAAAAGATTATCAATGATTTTATTTATCACACGAAAAGTTCAAATATGACATTTTCTCTCTCTCTCTCTCTCTCTCTCTCTCTCTCTCTCTCTCTCTCTCTCTCTCTCTCTCTCTCTCTCTCTCATACAATATCCCAGAGTACATAACCAACCATCTAGCATAACAGTTGGATAACGTTCAATCACTGGAGACTCGCTAATCGCTTGGTACACGAATGAGATCACGCATGACGTCATGAAAAGGTCAGATCTCGTTACATGCAGGTTACATGACACAAAGGAAGCGCCCGATATTCAATGTACCTTTGGGCGAGGGATGAGGTGATGTCAGCAGTCGTAAGTGCTATTATTATTATTATTATTATTATTATTATTATTATTATTATTACCTCCGACAACGAAGCTGGAGGGAGGTTATGTTTTCGCCCCTGTTTGTCTGTGTGTGTTTGTTTGTTTGTGAACAGTTTCCTGGCCACAATTTTAATCGTTGAGTTATGAAAATTGCAGGGATTAACTTTTATGTAAAATTCTGGAAGGTAAGGTCAAAGGTCAAGGTCATGGTCAAGCAAAATGTCCAATTCAAGTAATCCCCCATAAGTTTGGACATCGTGTTCACATAGACTTCAAACTTGGTTCATATTCAAGTGTAAGAAAATCCACGCCAATTAATACATGTTAAGGTCAATGGTCAAGGTCAAGGTTCTGCAAAATGTCGAGAAATAAGCTGCCATGGCGGAGGTCTGCGCTCAACTGAGTGCCTCTCTAATTATCCTTATTATTACTTACTAAGCTACAATCCTATTTGGAAAAGCAGGACCCTATAAGACCAGGGGCTCCAACAGGGAAAACAGCCCAGTTAGGAAAGGAAACAAGAAAGCTGATAGAATAGTAAGTCTGAGTGTACCCTCAATATAAATGATGATTTCTGCAACAACAGCAATGATTACACAATTTGTTTATGATGCTAATTTGAACCTAAATGACCAAATAACACTTGTTATAAAAGCTCAGTAATCGATAAAGTAAAAATTGCATTATATCCACACTGTTCACAAACGCATTTATTTTAAGGAATGCACTATCTTCACTGCTTGACATTCAACCTTTCGAAGTACAGATAATAAAAACATGATATGTATACGAGAGCTTCTTTATAACTGCTTTATGTACATTATCAAGATTTTTTTCTTCTTTATAATTGTTCTATGTACATTACCAAGATGAAGTAAATTATGAAAAATTAAATGAAAATTATATGTGCCACTCGGGTCTCATTCACAAAAAAAAAAAAAAAAAAGTCTGAAAATTAAATCAACTGAAAAATAAAATCATAGATATATGGACAAATGAATAGAGAGATAAGTAAATTATCAGAATAACTGAAATAAGATAAGGAAGATGTCCAAAATAATTTAGAACTACTAATATTACTAGTACTTCCCCAGACTGAGACACTGGAATGAACATCCGGGCAGTACTATTAGTATTCTATTCTAAATTTGCTATGAAAAGGATGCTAGTATGAACATCCAATAATATTTTCATTAGAACTTGTCAGACACTAGGGTGAATAGACACTAATATCACACTTCCTGTTATGATATTATCATCTAAAAATAGAGGGGCACTCAGTAGACCGCAAACCTCCCCCGCGGCAACTTATTTCTAAACTTTTTGCAAGACCTTGACCTTGACCTTTGACCTTAACATGTATTAATTGGCGTCATGGATTTTCATACACTCAAATATGAACCAAGTTTGAAGTCTCTGTGACAACGATGTCCAAACGTATGGCTGATTACGTGAATTGCACATTTTGCTTGATCATGACCTTGACCGTGACCTTGACCTTCAAAAATTTAATAATTACCAGCTTTTTTACAAGCAGTTAATGTCTGCAAGTTTCATTATTCTACGATTAAGATTGTGGCCCGGAGGCTGTTAACAAACACACACACACACACACAAATTACAAACTCACAAACAAGGGTGAATACGATTAAAGTTGTGGCCAGGAAGCTGTTCACTAACAAACACACACAAACACACTAACAGGGGCGAAAACATAACCTCCTTCCAACTTCGTTGGCCGAGGTAATGATACAACACTTAAAAAGAATATCTCTTCCTTCACCATTATAATTGTTGAATTTCTTTTAACTATTTCTTAAAAACAAGATCAAGCATTATGATAACCATTCCACTGAAAGCTCCTCTCATATATAAACATATCTGTAATACTACTGCGACTATCTATGTAATACTATCTATAACAAATACAGTAATACATCCTAGGTTATTAATGACGAATCGTGGATAGCTTGTTAATGAACAGTAAACACCCCGGCAGAAATTTCCCTAATTATGGATTCTAGGAAACACAACTCTGTAATTCCTGCAATAAAAAGCATGTGCTTTCCGGCGTGGGGCCTTGATAACAGAAATCGTGTTTACAACGTGTTTGGTCGTGAGGATGCTAAGGAGTCGATGATCTCTGGATTGATAATATTGTTTTTTTGTGATCTTCAATTTTGTACAATAATAATAATAATAATAATAATAATAATAATAATAATAATAATAATAATAATAATAATAATAATGATGATGATGATACTATTTTTATTATTGTTATTATTACTATACAGTATATGTAAAAATGATACCAACAACACTAAACTGAACTAATAATAAAAATAGTGATATGTACTACTAACTACACTTATACAAACACAATAATAATAATAATAATAATAATAATAATAATAAATATATTACTATATACAATATGTAAAAATAATCATTGTAATAACAGTAAATCGGAGTAATAATGAAGAGAGCAACACTGCACTGCTAACTGCACCAATACAAAGACACAACCCACATGCAATGGCATTGAAATTTAGGATCATTACCTCCGCCAACGAAGTTGGAAGGAGATTATGTATTCGCCCTTGTTTGTGAGTTTGTAATTTGTGTGTGTTTGTGAACAGCCTCCTGGCTACAATCTTAATCGTAGAATAATGAAACTTACAGGAATTAACTGTGATGTAAAAAAAAAAAGCTGGAAATTATTAAATTTTGGAAGGTCAAGGTCACGGTCAAGCAAAATGTCCAATTCACGAAATCACCCATAAGTTTGGACATCATTGTCACAAAGACTTTACTGGGTTCATATTTGAGTGTATGAAAATCCACGCCCATTAATACACGTTAAGGTCAAAGGTCAAGGTCAAGGTCGAGCAAATAAGTTGCCGCAGTGGAGTTCTGCGCTTTTCTGAGTGCCCCTCTAGTTAGTTTTTCTAAGCTCTGATCAAGACAGTGCATTGCAGGAGGATTAATTCGCTCATATTTCTCTCCAGTGTAATTATCTTTAATCCAGCTTTCCAATTATGGACAACCTTTGACAGAATCAGGGTTTTAAAAACGCGTAATGGCAGGGGTTAGTTTATATATCCACTGGATATTTGCTATAGTTATTGCTTCTTTCAAGGATGTAAATGTCGTAATATTTAACTGTGTGTTGTTTTTATGGCTAAGTGTTTGAATATCATTTGTATACAAATCATTCGGTGTTTTTCTTAAAGTTAACCTCGTACCAAGTAAAAAGAATAACTTGTGTTAAAGGTTATTTGCAATTACGTAACTTTAAAAAAGTTGGAACAATTACGTGTTTATGTTTGTACGTACAGTACATATGTGTCGTATTTAAAAAGGTTATTATATCCTGCTAGATAACTATGCATACAAGCGATCACTGACAGCATAGCTGCAATGATTCTTGAATTGATAATATATTAATTTCGTAATGGAATACCTGTAAACACAAAACAAATGAATACTTGAGTAATATGAGTATTTGTTCCGCAATTTCTAGCCTCACAAAAATAATCCAAATATGTATATATTGACGTAAGCCCGCGCAAACACACCACAAAGATTTATTTTTCCCTTTTTTTTTTTTTTTTTTTTTTTTTTTTTTTTTTTTTTTTTTTAATATAGCCCGAATGGGGATGAAGCTGAAAAAAGAAATGTGTCGTGTGCATGACAAAAATAACATAGCATCTTTGGAGCAAGTGCGCAACACAAAGATGTTTTTTTGCTGAAAGTCAGTATTATTATTATCATTCTTACTTGCTAAGCTACAACCCTAGTTGGAAAAGCAGGATGCTATAATGCCAGGGGACCCAACAGGGAAAATAGCCCAGTGAAGAAAGGAAACAATGAAAAATACAATATTTTAAGAACATTAACATTAAAATAAATATTTCCTTTATAAACTAAAAAACTTTAACGAGACATGAGGAAGAGAAATAAGATAGAATACTTTGCTTGAGAGTAACCTCAAGCAAAAATAAGGTAGGAAATATAGCCCGAATAGGGATGAAGCTGAAAAAAGAAGAAATGTGTCGTGTGTATCACAAAAACCCATACCATCTTTGGAGTAAGTGCGCAAGGATACACTATTTTTCCCCCCGAAAAAGCCTTGGTAGTTGCATAAAAATCATCAATATTTGGTTTGCAAATGGTATTAGACAATGCAAAAGCAAGCTGGCATCTTGATGTCCTTGATTTGATTAATATTGGGATCTAGGACCTCGCGAGATTACTGTTTAATTCAGTAAATTAGCAAGACCTGTTTCTTTTGATTCGGTTAGTAAAACCCATTGTCAAATCGTTTCTTTGCCACAGATCAATATTCAGCTTTTTATTCTATTATCTAAAATCTGATTATGTTTCCTATTAGGGTGAATTTAGACAATGCGAAGTCTAACTGCACAAATAAATAATAAATATGTGAATTAATTGTTGATAGACATGGAATGTGGGATGAACATTTTTTTTTTTTTGAATTTTGGCAAAAGTTTTAACTGAAGCTATATTATAAATTCCAAATTAAAAGGGAAATATCCTAATATATATATACTGTATATATATAAATATGTATGTATATATATATATATATATATATATATATATATATATATATATATAATACACACACACACACACACATATATATATATATATATATATATATATATATATATATATATATATATATATATATATATATATATATATATATATATATATAAATGTTCGATCACCTGCTTATCATTAATTCATAACCATCTCATTCCCCAACTTTCTTAATGAATTAACAACACCCTTTAACAATTCCATTCCTATTCAAATTCAAACAATTTATTAGCAAAAAGAGTTGTGGTGGCCGATGTGGTAACATCCCTGACTGGTGATCGCCAGGCTGGGGTTCAAGTCCCGCTCAAACTCGTTAGTTTCTTTGGTCGCTGCAATCTCACCACTCTTGTGAGCTAAGGATGGGGGGTTTGGGGGAGCCTATAGGTCTATCTGTTGAGTCATCAGCAGCCTTTGTCTGGCCCTCCTTGGTCTTAGCTTGGGTGGAGCGGGGGGCTTGAGCGCTGATCATATGTATTCCCTTGCCCCTGCCATTCATGTGCGGCCTTTAAACCTTTAAAAAGGTGTCAAAAGGAGTTGTTTGTCTTGCTAGGCAGCCCACTACATCTTAATTTACATAAATGAACAAAACATAATTACAAATGTAAAACTATGTAGTAATTTACACAAACCAAAAATATATTTTGTTACAACTAGCTTTTACAAATACAAAAACCTTCTGGATAAATAATTTTGAATTTAAATAGCAAATTAACACAAACCTCGTGACTATTCCACAGGACTAAAATTACATAATACTTAATCATAGTTATAATTTTTATAAAAGAAACATTGTAGTAGTCCACAGTTTTAGATTCTATTCCTATACTTTCTGAACGGATTAACAAGCCCTCTTAACAATGCCATTACTATATGTTTTTTATGGATAAACAACCCCCTTTAACTATTCCATTCCAATACTACTTCATGGATAAAAAGCCTCCCTTTCTCCATTGCATAATAATGCGACAATGTCAACCAATGGAATCAACTGACCTTTTCATCATTATTACAAGTGGATTAGTTCTCTCTCTTCGTTGTTACAGAAAAAAAAAAAACTTGTGCTTTTAACAGTAAACATCACTCTTATGATTTAAATCTTACGCATAAAAAAAAAAGAGAGAGATTACTTCCCGCAAGTTTTCAACTGGGCTCCACAAGGCACTGGGAGATTTGGAAGACCCATGTCTACATAGCTGAGGACTATGAAGTGCGAAGTAGATGATGAATGGAGATGTATTGAATTAAAAACTCAAGATAGAGACGACAGGCGAAATCTAACCGAGGCCCTTTGCGTCAATAGGCGTACGAGGAGATGATGATGATGATGATTATGATAAAAAAAAAAGTAATTTTTAACTGTTTAAATATTATCATCTTAGAATTCTGCATATAATACTTGTCTACCATTAAAAATGGTTTCTAGTTTATAGCAAAGAGCTTATATTAACGTTGTATATACACAGAGAAAGAAAATAATTAAAACTTCAACTATACGTATATATGATGGGAAAATAAGGTCATGGATTTTCCGTACAAGTTTCAATTATCTTTAACAAGCAAGGAAAGATGAACTACTACCACACACACACAAACAAACATCCAAAGAACATTTTTCCTATCATTAGACATACATGAAATGAGAGTTACAACTTGAATGGAACTGATCAAACCTCAACAGCATTATATATTAGAAAAACACCCTAAAAGTATAGGCTTCCACCACGGCAGCTTATTTATCGAAACCAGCTTGCCTTTCCCAGAATCAATTTAGATCGTAGGCGTATCTGACGTCCGTGAGGACAACCATGTGCGAACTTGAGGTTAATATTAAGGTTAATTCGGTCGACCTTTTGCTCGATCTAGACCTTGACCTTTGACCTAGGACTTTCAAAAGAGAATCACATCCACATCTCAACATACCAATTAATCCCAGAAAGTTTCACTACGCTATGAGTAAAATTGTGGATAGGAAGTTGTTCACAATCAAACAAACACACAGAAAACATAACCTCCTCCCAACTTCGTTGGCGGAGGTAATAACAAAATAAATAGCAAATATGTTTCATCATCATCATCGATGAACTCAGAGGCATCAGAAATCTAACGGTGGTTTCTGATTGGTCCTTCAAAGGACACGATGGTTTCTGATTGGTCCTTCAAAGGACACGATGGTTTCTGATTGGTCCTTCAAAGGACACGATGGTTTCTGATTGGTCCTTCAAAGGACACGATGGTTTCTGATTGGTCCTTCAAAGGAACGGTGTCTTTTTATTAGTCTTTCGAAGGAAACGGTGGTTTCTGATTGGTCCTTCGAAGGTTACGGTGGTTTTTCATTAGTCTTTTGAAGGAAACGGTGGTTTCTGATTGGTCCTTCAAAGGAAACGGTGGTTTCTCATTGGTCCTTCGAAGGAAACGATGGCTTTTGATTGGTCTTTCGAAGGAAGCGATGGTTTCTGATTGGTCCTTCAAAGGAAACGGTGGTTTCTGATTGGTCCTTCAAAGGACACGATGGTTTCTGATTGGTCCTTCAAAGGATATGATGGTTTCTGATTGGTCCTTCAAAGGAACGGTGGCTTTTTATTAGTCTTTCGAAGGAAACGGTGGTTTCTGATTGGTCCTTCAAAGGTTACGGTGGTTTTTCATTAGTCTTTTGAAGGAAACGGTGGCTTCTGATTGGTCCTTCAAAGGAAACGGTGGTTTCTCATTGGTCCTTAGAAGGAAACGATGGTTTTTGATTGGTCTTTCGAATGGAGCGATGGTTTCTGATTGGTCCTTCAAAGGAAACGGTGGTTTTTTATTAGTCTTTCGAAGGAAACGGTGGTTTCTGATTGGTCCTTCAAAGGAAACGATGGTTTCTGATTGGTCCTTCAAAAGAAATGGTGGTTTTTATTAGTCTTTCGAAGGAAACGGCGGTTTCTGATTAGTCTTTCAAAGGAAACGATGGTTTCTGATTGGTCCTTCAAAGGACACGATGGTTTCTGATTGGTCCTTCAAAAGAAACGGTGGTTTTTTATTAGTCTTTTGAAGGAAACGGTGGTTTCTGATTGGTCCTTCAAAGGAAACGGTGGTTTCTCATTGGTCCTTAGAAGGAAACGGTGGTTTTTGATTGGTCTTTTGAAGGAAGCGATGGTTTCTGATTGGTCCTTCAAAGGAAACGGTGGTTTTTTTATTAGTCTTTCGAAGGAAACGGTGGTTTCTGATTGGTCCTTCAAAGGAAACGATGGTTTCTGATTGGTCCTTCAAAGGAAACGATGGTTTCTGATTAGTCCTTCAAAGGAAACGGTGGTTTTTTTATTAGTCTTTCGAAGGAAACGGTGATTTCTGATTGGTCCTTCAAAGGAAACGGTGTTTTTTTTTTATTAGTCTTTCGAAGGAAACTGTGGTTTCTGATTGGTCCTTCGAAGGAAACAGTGGTTTCTGATTGGTCCTTAGAAGGAAACGGTGGTTTCTGATTGGTCTTTCGAATTAAACGATGGTTTCTGATTGGTCCTTCAAAGGAAATGGTGGTTTTTCATTAGTCTTTCGAAGGAAACGGTGGTTTCTGATTGGTCCTTCAAAGGAAACGATGGTTTCTGATTGGTGCTTCATAGGAAACGATGGTTTCTGATTGGTCTTTCAAAGGACATGATGGTTTCTGATTGGTCCTTCAAAAGAAACGGTGGTTTTTTATTAGTCTTTTGAAGGAAACGGTGGTTTCTGATTGGTCCTTCAAAGGAAACGGTGGTTTCTCATTAGTCCTTAGAAGGAAACGGTGGTTTTTGATTGGTCTTTCGAAGGAAGCGATGGTTTCTGATTGGTCCTTCAAAGGAAACGGTGGTTTCTGATAGGTTCTTCAAAGGAAACGGTGGTTTTTTATTAGTCTTTCGAAGGAAACGGTGATTTCTGATTGGCCATTCAAAGGAAACGATGGTTTCTGATTGGTCCTTCAAAGGAAACGATGGTTTCTGATTAGTCCTTCAAAGGAAACGGTGGTTTTTTATTAGTCTTTCGAAGGAAACGGTTATTTCTGATTGGTCCTTCAAAGGAAACGGTGTTTTTTTTTATTAGTCTTTCGAAGGAAACTGTGGTTTCTGATGGGTCCTTCGAAGGAAACAGTGGTTTCTGATTGGTCCTTAGAAGGAAACGGTGGTTTCTGATTGGTCTTTCGAATTAAACGATGGTTTCTGATTGGTCCTTCAAAGGAAACGATGGTTTCTGATTGGTCCTTCAAAGGAAACGGTGGTTTCTGATTAGTCCGTCAAAGGAAACGATGGTTTCTGATTGGTCCTTCAAAGGAAACGGTGGTTTCTGATTGGTCCTTCAAAGGAAACGGTGGTTTCTGATTGGTCCTTCAAAGGAAACGGTAGTTTCTGGTTGGTCCTTCAAAAGAAACGGTGGTTTTTTATTAGTCTTTCAAAGGAAACGGTGGTTTCTGATTGGTCCTACAAAGGATACGGTGGTTTTTTATTAGTCTTTCGAAGGAAACAGTGGTTTCTGATTGGTCCTTCAAATGAAACGGTGGTTTCTGATTGGTCCTCAAAGGAAACGGTGGTTTCTGATTGGTCCTTCAAAGGAAACGGTGGTTTCTGATTGGTCCTTCAAAGGAAACGGTGGCTTTTTATTAGTCTTTCGAAGGAAACGATGGTTTCTGATTGGTCCTTCAAAGAAAACGATGGTTTCTGATTGGTATTTCAAAGGAAACGGTGGTTTCTGATTTTTCCGTCAAAGGAAACGGTGGTTTCTGATTGGTCCTTCAAAGGAAGCGGTGGTTTTTCATTAGTCTTTCGAAGGAAACGATGGTTTCTG
>NC_090754.1:80285983-80298483 GCF_036898095.1 Palaemon carinicauda
CTTTCATTCTACCTTGTTTTGAGTATTGTTCTCCAGTCTGGTCTTCAGCTGCTGATTCTCATCTTAATTTGTTGGACAGAAACTTACGGTCTATTAAATTTCTTATTCCTGATCTAGATATTAATCTCTGGCACCGTCGTTCAATTAGTTCATTATGCATGTTGCATAAGATTTTTCTTAACTCTGACCATCCTTTACATTCAGATCTCCCTGGACAATTCTATCCTGTTCGTAATACTAGGCAGGCAGTTAATTCTAATAGCCAGGCCTTTTCCATCACGAGGCTCAATACTACGCAGTACTCTAGAAGTTTTATTCCAGCTGTGACCAAGTTGTGGAATGATCTTCCTAATCGGATGGTTGAATCAGTAGAACTTCAAAAGTTCAAAGTTGGAGCAAATGCTTTTTTGTTGACCAGGCGGACATAGTCATTTTATAGTTTATTTATGACATATTTGTTTTTGATGTTGTTGATAGTTTATTATATGACATGTCTGTTTTGACGTTGTTTCTTATTTTAGAATGATTTATTGTTAATTTGTTCTCTTCATTCATTTATTTCCTTTCCTCACTGGGCTATTTTTCCCTGTTGGAGCCCCTGGGCTTATAGCATCTTGCTTTTCCAACTAGGGTTATAGCTTGGATAGTAATAATAATAATAATAATTAGAATTGTATTGGAATTAGAAATATTCATAGAGTTTTTTACGAGTTTTCATATTGAGTTTTCCTTTGGTTCGAAGCGATGTTACTATAAAATACTTACCTATCTACAATTAATATCCTTACAAGGTTCATCAAACGGATGACGTTTTTATAATAAATCAGCCCTTTCCAAAGGGTTTACGCAACAACAACAACAACAACAACAACAACAACAACAATAATAATAATAATAATAATAATAATAATAATAATAATGAAAGTTCTACCTCTTGAGAATCATTCCAATACCGTAACTTCACAAAACGAATATCTATTTCTTATCAATATCATTACCAACAATTTCACCCTCCTTGCATAACGAATATTGTATTTTTATATGCATGTAACTACAAGTCCACTTTCAAGAGGATGACAAACAAAAGGCATACAAGATACATCACAAGGTAAAGCTTCTGGCTGTTCTATACCCTTCCATTCAACATTTGACCACACACACTCCAAGCAAGTATGTTGCTTTCACGTGCAAATACGAGCCCACATACATACCAGTAAGTAGATTGTAACTGAAAACATGATAGTCACGTTTTTCCTTCGAATGTTGCGTAAGTGATGTGGGTTTGTTTATAAATAAAAAATATTCATAAAGGGTTAACTAAAACGCTGTGATTGTTCAGTGGCTATTTTCCACTTGGTAAACAGGTCTTCTTGGAGAAGGACATTATCTAGTCTTGGGCAGTGACATAGCCTCTGTGCCATGGCCTTCCTCTGTTTTGGGTTAGAGTTTTGTTGTTTGAGGGTACACTCAGGCATGCTATTCTATGTTTCCTTATTTCCTTTCCTTACTGGTCTATTTTTCCTGTTGGAGCCCTTCGGCTTATACCATTCTACTAGATTTAAAGCTTAGCTAACAACAACAACAACAATAATAACAACAATAATAATAATAACAATAACAATCGTAATAATAACAATAATAATAATAATAATGCCAGTAATAACAATAATAACACCGATAATAACAACAATAATAAGAACAATAACAATAATAATAACAACAATAATAACAATAACAATAATAATATCAATAATGATAATAATAACAATAATAAAAAGAACAATAATAAGCACAAAAACAATAATAACAACAATAAAAATAATAACAATAATATCAATAATAATAACAACAATAATAATAATAATAATAATAATAATAATAATAATAATCACAACAATAATAAGAACAATAACAATAATAATAATAACAATAAGAACAACAATAACAATAACATCAATAATAACAATAAGAACAATAATAATAATAATAACAACAACAATAATAATAACAAAAATAACAATCACAATATTAATAACAATAAAAATAACAACAACAACAATAATAATAATAATAATAATAATAATAATAATAATAATAATAATAATAATAATAATAATAGACTGTTCTGATATGCTGAATTCTACTCATCTCAAAAAGTCTGATCTATATAGCGTCCCCTATAAAATCATCTGAATACATATAACTACATAAGAGCGAAACTGATGCAAGAAAGATTAAAGAAAAGAAGAAGAAAATAAACTATAGGGAAACTAAAGAATCATAGACGCCAAAACACTTTAATACTACCGAAGTAGGAAATTTAACATATCTTAATTTTACTATTTAATTACTTAATTTGTCAAATTGGCCAATCGCCACAGACGTTGGTGTTTATAAATAAGATGAGGTATTCATGTCCCATTCTATTTTGCAAAACGTCAATTTACTTAGGCAGACTGAAATCTCCTTTGACGAGGAGCACTGTTGTTATCGACGAAGAGAATCAAGTTGTTCATCGGTGTATTTAGTTCTCTCTCTCTCTCTCTCTCTCTCTCTCTCTCTCTCTCTCTCTCTCTCTCTCTCTCTCTCTCTCTCTCTCTCTCTATACAAACAATGGAAGCTATTTTTCCCCCAAGAAACGTCTCTCAGTGACTGCAGTAGGTTAGTATGATCTTGTTGTGGTGTCAAGATAATTCATCGCATTGTATAGCTCATTATTCACTATATTTGAATAAACCGGATGAATAACATCATGCTCACCAAAACATGAAGATTATTTCCCTCTACATTATTTATTCGCCTTCAGAAGTAGCACATTCGCTCTGTGCTGGACGGAGATGTCATCCATTTGTTAGATGATGACTTCACTTTCACGGCATAATTACATTCCCTCAGTTTTTATGATTATTTCATTCTACAATTTCACGCTATTGTTCTAAGTCATATTTGCTGTGCAGAATGAAATGTCTTAGAGGAGGACACTTGCCTCTATCATGAATTTTTGCGCACGATACGAATTATTGTTGATGAGTAAAGCAACAATTTGCAAGAAGGATTTTTGGCAGATGCATGAAGTGACAATATTTTTCGGAGAATTATATCTTCAAAATGGCAGCAAACAAACAAATGAAGGCCATTTATAATCGGGTTTATGATGTCTAACGAAAGAAGCTCCTGATGGAAGATTATGATTTTCTTATTTTTTTCATTCTTATTTTATTTTTTCCTGAAGCGTAGTGGCTGCTGTGAGTAACAAATCAAATACAATTCAAACAGGAAGATACCTCGGGGCACTAATATATAGCGGGGAGGAAGCGAATCATCTTGCCACGGAAACTATTTGTAACCTTGTTTACGTCGGAGTCGAGATCACACGAGACTGAACTACCCAAGAATGTTAATGACTTTCTTTTTTTTCATAACTTCCCCTTTCCTTATGGTGCGAGCCAGGAGGTGTTTTCTTGACGCCCCCAAGGTTTTAGGTTGTGTGAGTGGGAGCAATAGATAAAATATACATGATTCAAATGGCAAATTACATCATAATCTAGATTCTAGAGGGATTAGAGGGCACAAACAGCTCACGTGCGACTCAGCAGAGATACCTTTGGGATGGCTTGGATTTTTTTTTATTGCAACTTTTCTAGGTTTTGCGAATACCGTTTCCTCGTTAACAGATTAGATATATTTCTGTTTACAGTGAATAAATCTCGGAAGATATCTTACAATCAGAGCGTTTGGCATTCTGCAACTAAGGAACAATGTGTTTTGGAGACATTCATTTGCCTTGGTCGAAAAGGCCCCAAACAATTTTTTGTTGGCTTTTTCGTTCGCATTGCGTAACTCAAGAATCCGAATCGGAGAAATCTGATACTGCAAAATTCCGAAGTTAACACATCAAACAAATTGGATTCGACTCAATGATATTATATATATATATATATATATATATATATATATATATATATATATATATATATATATATATATAATATATATATATATATATATACATATACATTATAATATAAATATATAATATATATATATATATATATATATATATATATATATATATATATATATATATATATATATATACATACATACAACTCAATATTTAATCTTTGGTGTTTACAAGTTCCTTTTTTCTTTATTAGTAAATCAACATAATTTCCTATCTCTATTTCGGATCTTATTCTTCAATTATGATAATAATAATAATAATAATAATAATAATAATAATAATAATAATAATAATAATAATAATAATAATAATAATAATAATTCCTTTATTCAACAAAACAATGGGTATTCTGTTATGGAAAATATATCATTATTATTATTATTATTATTATTATTATTATTATTATTATTATTATTATCACTTGATAAGCTACAACCCTAGTTGGAAAAGTAGGATGCTATAAGCCCAGATGTTCCACCAAGGAAAGTAGCCCAATGAGGAAAGGAAACAAGGAAAAATAAAACATTTCAAGAACATTAACAACATTTAAATAAATATTTCCTATATAACTATAAAAACTTTATCAAAACAAGAGGAAGAGAAATTAGATAGAACGGTGTGCCCGAGTGTATTCTCAAGCAAGAGAATTCTAACCCACGACAGAGAAAGACCATGGTACAGAGGCTATGACACTACCCAAGACTAGTGAACAATGGTTTGATTTTGGAGTGTCCTCCTAGAAGAGCTGCTTACCATAGCTAAAGTCTCTTCTATCCTTACCAAGAGGAGAGTGGCCACTGAACAATTACATTACAGTAGTTAACCTCAAGGCTGAAGAAGAATGTTTGGTAATCTCATTGTTGTTACTTGTATGAGGACAGAGGAGAATGTGTAAAGAATATACAAGAATATTCGGTGTATGTGTGGGCAAATGTAAAATGAACCGTAACCAGAGAGAAGTATCCAATTTAATACTGTCTGGTCGGATAAAGAACCCCATAACTCTCTAGCGGTAGTATCTCAACGGGGATTCTTATATAATAGTTACATTTAAAATACACCTAGGATGGCATTGCACTATAATCTAAAATCCATAAATTATATAATATTACGTCTTCAATAAAACTATTTAAAATTCTAAAATAAAAATGTACATATAATTAGCTATAATAAGCAAATTAAAATGTTTCTAAGACAAGTCTAGTGAAATAAAGAATAATGTATAATAGTGAATTAACATAACAACACTCTTAAGTTTTTAAAAATGATCATGGATAAAGATAAGGAAAAAGTTAAGTAAAGTTAAGTAAAGGAAATTCTAAAGATCATGATGAGGGGCAGATGGAGATGGTTTCGGCCTGCGCTTCGCACTCCCCAAGAGAGAATAGTTCACCAAACGTTCAGCAAGGCTCCACATGGCACTAGAATAGGTGAAAGACCAAGGCCTACATGGCTCAGGACTATGAAGAGCGAAGTAGGAGATGATGAATGGAGAAGTATTGAATTAAGAGCTCAAGATAGAGACGACTGGCGAAATCTAACCGAGGCCCTTTGCGTCAATAGGCGTAAGAGGAGATGATGATGATGAAAGGCTTTCATTAAGCCTGCCCAGTACGCCATTTGAAAAAGAAAAGAGGAGCTAGAGTAATTTGACAGAAAAGATCACCTGAGTTTACCTACAAGCTAGAAAACTGTAACAAGACAGTGGAAGATCATGTACAATGGATATGAGATTATAAAAGATTAAAGAACATTTATTTGATTTTGGTGTGTTCTTCGTCTTGAAGAGCTAATTAACATAGCTAAAGAGCCTCTTCTAACCCAATCACGTAACCAAACAATTACAATATCTACAAACTTGAGTGATGAATGTAAGGTGTAGTACGCTAGCTGTATACATCATTGGACATTTTGGTTAACCGTGGCCTTGACTTTTGACCTTGCCCTTTTAAAATTTAATTAAATCCAGCCTTTTACATAACACTTAATCCCTGTAAGTTTCATTACTCTACGATTAAAATTGTTGCCAGGAAGCTGCTGTTCACAAACAAACACAAACAAGGGGTAAAACATAACCTCCTTCCAACATCGTTGACAGAGGTAATTATATATTCTTAATGCAAATATATAAATTTTGTCTGCAACATAACGTAGAAGAGATGCGGTAAATTTCAAGACCAGCCCCAGATTTCTAGCTCCTTTAGTTCAAAAGTTATCTCACATTGAATATGGTCAAACTTGAAATGCCCTTTTCTCCATTTTTCAATTTTGGTGCTTACGCTCCCCTGTAACTATATGAAATAAAATGAGAATTTGTAAAGGATGTACGCCAGAGTATTTGATTCGCATGCAAGCAAAGAAAGATCGAAAAATAAGTTATTTGGGAAGTCCTAAATGTATTACCATTGAAAACGTTTGCTTGGCATCAAATGGAAATTTCCATCGATTTTTTTTTCTTCATGAAAATAAAATGTTGAAGTTGAGATGGAGGTGGAAGATTTGTAGTAAAAGGAACAACAGCGGCAGGAGAAGTTTACGTCAGGAATTACGAAATCAAGGGAGGGGTGATGGACCGTGATTGGCCTTCAAGTTTCCGCTATTATGACTAGTCAAGCGATGGTCTCTGTCGTCAGTCAAAGGAAACAGAATGCAAGTCACTTCTTAACAGCAGGGCTTCACTACGAACAATAAAGGTTTAAAGGTTTAAAGGTCGCTCATGAATGGTAGGGGCATGGGAGAGTGACAATGCCCTAGAGACTGACCATATGATCAGCACCCAAGCCCCCTCACCACCCAAGCTAGGACCACGGAGGGCCAGACAATGGCTGCTGATGAATCAAAACCCCTCATATTTGCGTCACAAGGATGGTGAGGTTGCAGCGACCAATAAAATTAACGAGTTTGAGCGGGACTCAAACCCCAGTCTAGCATTTACCAGTCAGCGACTTTACCACATCGGCCACCACAACCCTCGAAGTAAAAGCATGCCATAAAGGATAGAAATCTACAGTTTATTAATATAAATGAAGAGGGCTTGGGAGGAACCTGTAAGAGGGAGAAGGTCAAGATGGGAGATAGATAATTAGATGGCGAGATAAGGTGAAGGATGATATGGAGAGTAGAGGTTTGGCGGAAGAGGATACCTTTGATCGAAAGCAATGGAGGATGTATCAGGCAACAGACCCCTTGGTGTAATAATAACGGTGGGAAAGAAGATAAAAGGCGAAGGATGATATGGAGAGATGAGGTTTGGTGGAAAAGGATGAATTCTATCGAAGACGTTGGATAGGGCGCATCAGGCAACCGACCCCTTAATGTAGGGAAGAATATTAATATTAATGTTGAAAAAAAAAAAAAAAAAAATATGGCAATACGTTCCCAAGGATATGTTTTTGATATTATATGATACTTTGTTTTGATTCTCATAATAATTTAAGGACCATGCATTAGGCAAGATAAAATATCTGTGTCGTTTTGATAATGGTAGTAAAATGTTTTATTGCTATGCACTCGACCAGGGATCGAACCAGTCTAATATGAGTTTATTACATTAATATATATATATATATATATATATATATATATATATATATATATATATATATATATATAATATATATATAATATATATATATATATATATATATATATATATATATATATATATATATATTGTTTTAACTTTGTCACTCCGTCCTATAAATATCTATCACATTTTCACTTATAAAATCAACACTCAAGTCTTTTACTTTTCAGACACAAAACAAAATATGCCAAATATAAAATAAAATATGAAAATGAATATAAAAATAAAAACAATTTCATTATTCAAAACAAAAGTGTGTAAATATACAATTAAATTGCCATTGCAGTAAGATAACGTTACCCCTGTCTAAAAACGTTTCTCACCAAGTTGGCGCAAACCTATAAGTCTTGGCGCAAACCCATTATGTGCTATGACTTCAAGTATCAAGGTCTTAGTCAGTATCATGGTCCAGATGTGCTTCCCTTCAAAGTCATACAAGGTCAGGTAATTCTGGAATTAAGGAAATAGCTGAATATCCAGAAATTAAGGCACTGCTGAATCCCATTGATCCGGAATTCTAATATACGAAGGTCAGGTAATTCTGAAATGAAGGAAATAGCTGAATCTCCAGAAATTAAGGCACTGCTGAATCCCATTGATCTGGAATTCTAATATACGAAGGTCAGGTAATTCTGGAATGAAGGAAACAGCTGAATCTCCAGAAATTAAGGCACTGCTGAATCCCATTGATCTGGAATTCTAATATACGAAGGTCAGGTAATTCTGGAATGAAGGAAACAGCTGAATCTGCAGAAATTAAGGCACTGCTGAATCCCATTGATCTGGAATTCTAATATACGAAGGTCAGGTAATTCTGGAATGAAGGAAACAGCTGAATCTGCAGAAATTAAGGCACTGCTGAATCCCATTGATCTGGAATTCTAATATACGAAGGTCAGGTAATTCTGGAATGAAGGAAACAGCTGAATCTGCAGAAATTAAGGCACTGCTGAATCCCATTGATCTGGAATTCTAATATACAAATTCCTACGTGTTTAACGCTTTAAAGGCTGTTCATGAATGACAGAGGCAAGGGACGGTGACTTGCCCTATCAAGCAGTACAACGCCCTAGAGACTGATCACATACATATATGATCAGCGCCCAAACCCCCTCTCCAACCAAGCTAGGACCAAGGAGGGCTGATACAGGCTCCCCGAAACCCCTCACAGCCTTAGCTCACAAGGGTGGTGAGGCTGCAGCGACCAAAGTAACTAACGAGTTTGAAAAGGACTCGAAACGCTACTACCAGGCTACCATCTCTTATCGTAGTTTGTGTATTTGCGCAGGTTGTTTTGGCAACAACACCCACAAGAATTACAGCATTAAGCGGCCTGAAAAATAAACTAACTCTGGTACAGAGACAATCTTATTAAGCCGCGCTCAATAAGATTAAGCTATTTGTACTATAAGACAGTACAGATAGCATCTAGTCACGTGATCACCGAGTAGTAAGAGATAAAAATGTCACTGGTTTGGTGGAAACAAAGAATTCGGATAGAAGGAAAAATAAAATTGTAATTTCCACTTAATACCAAGTGTGTTTTGGGATAACTATATCTCGACAATATTTGTAATGGCTAAATATATACGCACACACATACACAGATTCAACCATTCTCACCCCCTTCCCCTTTCCTCGCCAAGTTGAGCATTATATATACATGTATGTATATATATATAATATATATATACTTGTTCTATTATATAAGAGATAAAAAAACAAGAGAAATACAAATATATTTTTGTTTATAACCAAACACAACTGCCATTAAATCGTATATACTGATCGTATCATCTTCAAGATATTTTTCAACGAATATTAAAGCCAAAGAAAATGTGTGAGTGTGTGTGTGAGTGTGAGTGTGTGTGTGTGGGTGGGTATGCGCGCGTGTGTGAGGCAATAAACGTTAATAATTCCGATACAAAATAACAAGTTCCTTGGGGCATCAGTTGTTAAGAGGAAACATCAATGACGTCAGAGCCACAGGCAAATTCTATGTCGTCACCAACGTCAATAACAAATGACTTCACCCGATTGGTCCAGTTCCGGCACGCGTTATGACGTCACCAGCAACAGGAAACTCATGAGATATAAAGGCTCAAGCCTCTGCTTTACCAGTTTCCTTCGGTTATCATTAATATAGATGATTAATTGATAAAATGCAAGTACATTTTATGAAAATAGATAGATATATAGATAGATATAAATGTAAAGCGTAAGTACTAATCACCTCTCTCTCTCTCTCTCTCTCTCTCTCTCTCTCTCCTGTTCCACTGTTGACTTTGGCTGTAAATTATGCACTCGGATGTTTTCTACTGTATTGGGTCGTAGTTAGAGAGAGAGAGAGAGAGAGAGAGAGAGAGAGAGAGAGAGAGAGGGGGGGTATTTTGACTAAGGCAATTCCTTCGTCAACCAAACAAGATGTTTACAAGCTACCCTTTTCATCTCGGCTGTCTCCGCTTACCGCTCTCTCTCTCTCTCTCTCTCTCTCTCTCTCTCTCTCTTCATCAAAGTCGGTGCCAAACCTTTGGTTAATTACCGAGACACATTAGCAAATATACGTTGAAAAGCGGGGAAAACCAGGTCGAAATAAATTGCAAGGATGGATATAACCCCGTTTGGCAAGACGTTGGCTTATGGTCTCCCATGATTCGCTAAACATAATTAACAGAAATAAATCGCGAACGACGTGCTTCCGTGCAAATCTAGAGAGATTCTCCTAAATGTCATCTGATTTCTATTTTCGATCGTTTTCCGCGTCGCCCCGTTGACTTTCCTGAAATCCGAGTTACTTAATTAGGTCGTTATTATTATTAGTTTTACTTGCTAAGCTACAACCATACTTGGAAAAGCAGGATGCTTTAAGTCCAGGGGCTCGAACAGGGAAAATAGCAGTGTGGAAAGGATACAAGGAAAAATAAAATATTTTAATAACAGTAGAATTAAAATAAGTATTCCCTATATAACCTATAAAAACTTCATCAAAACAAGAGGAAGAGAAATTAGATAGAATAGTGTGCCCGAGTGTACCCTCAAGTAAGAGAAATCTAACCTAAGACAGAGGAAGACCATGGTATAGAGGCTATGGCACTACCCAAGACCAGAGAACAATGGTTTAATTTTGGAATGTCCTTCTCCTAGAAGAGCTGCTTACCATAGCTGAAGAGTCTCTTCTACCCTTATCAAGAGGAAAGTAGCCACTGAACAATTACAGTGCAATAGTTAACCCCTTGAGCGAAGAAGAACTGTTAAGTCTTGATTCTTTTTTTCTTCTGCCATATCTCACGAATTTTGTCCTTGATATTTGTTTAGGATTATGGTAGCCTATTTAGTAGTAGGTTGGCCTGGGCACCAGCCGCCCGTTGAGATACTACCGCCAGTGAGTTATGGGGTCCTTTGACTGGCCAGACAGTACTACATAGGACCCTTCTCTCTGGTTACGGTTTTTTCCCTTTGCCTACACAGACACCGAATAGTCTGGTCCATTCTTTACAGATTCTCCTCTGTCCTCATACACATGACAACACTGAGATTGCCAAACAATTCTTCTTCACCCAAGGAGTTAACTACTGCACTGTAATTGTTCAGTGGCTACTAATCCTCTTGGTAAGGGTAGAAGAGACTCTTTAGCTATGGTTAGCAGCTCTTCTAGAAGGACACACCAAATTCAAACCAATGTTCTCTGATTTTGGTTAGTGCCATAGCCTCTGTTCCATGGCCTTTCACTGTCTTGGTTTAGAATTCTCTTGCTTGGGGGTACACTCGTGCACACTTTTCTATCTAGTTTCTCTTCCTCTTGTTTTGATGAAGTTTTTATAGGTTATATAGGAATTATTTATTTTAATATTGTTACTATTCTTAAAATATTTTATTTTTCCTTATTTTCTTTCCTCACTGGGCTATTTTCTCTGTTGGGGCCCCTGGGCTTATAGCATCCTGCTTCTTCCAACTTAGGTTGTAGCTTAGCATTTAATAATAATAATAATAATAATAATAATAATAATAATAATAATAATAATAATAATAATAATAATAATAACGTCCCTGACAGATGATCGCCAAAGTCGTTACTTCCTTTAGTGGCTGCAATCTTACCATATCTGAAGCAGCCATTGCCTGGCCCTCCCTGGTCCTAGCTTGGATTGAAAGGGAGGGCTTGGGCGCTGATCTTATGTATATACACTAAGTCACTAGGGAATTTTCCTGCTTGCTAGGGCAATGAGTGGATTTTAAACCAAAGACCTCTACACACACACTCATATATATATATATATATATATATATATAAATTATATACTGTATATATATACATATATATATGAATAAATTGGGCGCGTGTGTGTGCAACCGTATGGATTACAAATACATACCACATATGTATGCCATCATCATCATCTCTTCCTATGCCTATTTATGCAAAGGGCCTCGGTTAGATTCTGCCAGTCGCCTCTATCTTGAGCTTTTGAATCAATACATACATACATAGGTTCTGTATATACCTATTTTTATTTACATATTTCTTTCCTCCAAGCATAAAATCTAGCGAGGAATAATCACAATACTATAGATTTTAATTACTTATTTACATAACAAAATAAACATTCACTTCAAGCTATAACAACTTATGAAATAACAACCTCTCAACAGATCTGAAAATGGTATTTCAAATTTTTCTTAACGCTAATCATTTAATGCCTTGGTCTTAATTAGGAAAATAATATCTGTTTATGATTTACTAATAAAAAATTAAGTCATTCAAAGAATTTTTAAATGTCATTTTTTACCGAACACCATTTAAGCATTGCTTTTTAATTTCAAATAAATCTAATAAAAAATTTTTTCATGAGATGAGCTGATCTTAACAAGCATGACTAATTTAATAAAAATACGCCACCTTAATACGAAGTCAACAAGTACTGGTTAAATCTATGACTGATATATAATCTC
>NC_090754.1:80303483-80313483 GCF_036898095.1 Palaemon carinicauda
AACACTGTATTTCTTGGTTTTTTTTCTTTCATGCTAAGGTTTCCGAATATGCATTTTCTCCTTTGAGGAATAAACTCTCTCTCTCTCTCTCTCTCTCTCTCTCTCTCTCTCTCTCTCTCGAGAGAGAGAGAGAGAGAGAGAGAGAGAGAGAGAGAGAGAGAGAGAGAGAGAGAGAGAGAGAGAGAGAGTTCTATAACAGAATCCTTCGCAAATGAGATGTGAACCGGGTGCTGTTTCCAGATGCTGATAGAGCCAATGAGGAGAAAGTGCAGAAGTTAGTGAAAGAGTATAAACGTGTTTAAAGTAAATAGGATTCAAAATTAAGAGCTTGATGGTAAATGGTAACATGGAATGTGGAGAATTGAATATCAATATACAATTGGTTGCATGATATAGTTTTTTGGTATTAAATACAAAGAATTTTTAACAATGGGAAAACAGAAAAGTTACTGAATAGGCTAAGCAAGGATGTTAACAGTGGGAGAAATAGATCATTATTTCTTCATGGAAGCCAAGGTGAGAACATAACATAAATATATATATATATATATATATATATATATATATATATATATATATATATATATGTGTATATATAAAAATAAATAAATATATATATAAATATATATATATATATACATATACATATATATATATATATATATATATATATATATATATATATATATGTATATATATATTTATATATACACATATATTCATATATATATATATATATTCATATATATATATATATATATATATATATATATATATATATATATATATATATATATATATATATATATATACTGTATACAGGCTGATATTGTGCGGATTGTTCCTAAGTGGGCCAATCGACAGCTGGGGTAGAACAGTGAGAGGGCAGTTAAAGTAAGTTACTCATGACCTTTCAAGTACAGACAACTCACAATAAAATGGGAGAGATAAGAGATGCCTAAATTTGAACTAGCATAATTCTAAATTAGACACAATTTTCTATAAAAACTAGGTTCATCCACTATATTGCAGCTTATATGTTTGTCACAGTGACAGATGTGTATATTTTCTTTTCTCTGGTCACTCCATAACTAGAAGAAAAGGCTTAATGTATAATTATATATAGGTAAGCACACATACACACACATACACACACACACACACACACACACACACATATATATATATATATATATATATATATATATATATATATATATATATATATATACATATATATATGTATATATATAATGTATTTATATATAAGATATATATATATATATATATATATATATATATATATATATATATATATATATATATATATATATATATAAAGCGTGGAATGTATGCATATGACTGAAGTTAGGCATGGTAAAAAAATCAGTTATATTCACTAACGTTTGCTTACGTCATCTGAACGTGAGCAGGAAAACCTTCTGTAAAACTGTTCAAGAGTCTCCAAAGTAATCCGACGGGTAAAGAACATCCCATGTGACGAAAATGAAATGTCCGATGTCGGGTGGAACGTGTCTCAGACAATAAAATCATGTCTGACGCAAACCAGCGCAAGCAAACTTCCCTAGTAGTGGTAAGGTCATTGCTTCGTTCATATTGCCTCTGCTTCTGGCATGGCCTTGAACTGTGCTAAGCTTCGTAGGTTAATAGAAGGGAAAAGAGAACTTCAGTTTGTTCCTGAGGAAGGAGATATTGCAAATAAGTATCTGATATACAGAACGTATACGTCAAACTGGAGCACGCACATATAAGCAGGCAACCCACCCACCAGAACACACACTCACACATACACTCAAGTGTATGTATATATATGTATATACTGATACGTACATGTACATATCTATATATACATGTATACACACACAATATATATATATATATATATATATATATATATATATATATATATATATATATATATATATATATATATATATGTTTGTGTGTGTGCGTTGATAAGACTAAAGCTATGATGAGGAAGGAGTATGGAGGGCAGGGAGAGGATAGCCATACATGAATGTGGAGACTCGGTTATAAAACAAGTTGAACAATTTAGATACTTGGGATCTACTATAAGCCAGGGGGGAGGATACAGATCTAAAGTTGAGAATAGGATAAAAACAGGTTGTCTGCACCCTTGTGGAATTACAGACCTCTGAAAATGCAGACAGAATCAGATCTTTTCCCCCTCACAAACATCACTAACGGTACCGCCTAATTGCGCAAAGCGAAGCGAAGGTTTTCTCCAACCTCGACCTCTAGAAGGGTTATTATCAGGTGTCCATGAACCCAGAAGTCATCGCCAAGACCCCCCCTATACCTCCCCTCTTTGATACACACATCTTTTATTACTCCTGTTTTTGCCCTCGTTATGCTGTGTATGTTACGTGGACTACATACTTGTGTTCTCTTCCTCCAAAGAAGAAAATCTCCGTCACCTATACATCGTTCTAGACAACCTACAACAGAACGGCCTTGTAGTCTAATATGACAAGTATACCTTTGGCGCTAATGAAGTATCGTTCTTAGGGCACTCCTGAAGACTTCCACCCACTCCCTGAGAGGGTAGCAGCTGTTCAGAATTTTCCTAAGCCCTACAGTGTCAACTCACTGCAAGAATTCTTAGGCATATTCAACTATTATCACTGTTACATGCCAGCCATCACTGCAACTCCTGCCTCCCTCAAGGGCAAGTCAAAAGACCTGAAGTGTGTCCCCTTCAAGAAGTGGCCTTCTACAATGCAAAGACTGTCCTATCAACTGCTGATGCTCTCAACTTTCCCCTGCCACATGCCCCTCTCCTTCTCTCCACTGATGCCAGCAACGTTGCTGTTGCTGTAGACGTCGAGCAGGTGGTCAACCTTTTCCCCTGCCCATTGGCATTCTTCAGTAGAAAACTGTCCAAGACGGAATCCGGCTACTCTACCTTCCACTGCGAATTGCTGGTGGTGCATTTGGCTGTCCGCCCCTTTCGCCACTTCTTAAAAGGTACGCTCTTCATCATTTGCACAGGCCATATGCCTCTGGTACACGCCTTCACCCAACAGTCTAACGACAGGTCCACCCATCATCGTCAACATCTCTCCACTTTGGCTGAATACAGTTGCACCCTTAAACATGTCCCTGAGAAAATTAATCCCATTGCCAATGCCCTGTCAAGAAACACAATGGCTGCCATTCACCTGGGATTAGATTACAACACCTTGGCTGAAGCCCAATGAAAAGATCCAGAGTACCAAGCATGTAGAGCATCCTGCATATCACTCCATTGCGAAAACGTTGTCCTCGACAACTCCAACACCACTCTCCTCTGCAAAGTCAGTAGGGACAGACCATGACCATGGTTACCTGCTCCCATGCAACGACAGGTGTTTGATTTCATCAATAGCCTCTCACATCCCTCGCACCGATCTACTGCACAGCTACTGAAGACGAAGTTCTTTTGTCATGGCATTACTAAAGATGCTTAGGATTGGGTCTGTGCCTGTGCTTCATGCCAAAAGTACATCGACTCACATAATCAGGAGTGGGCACCTTTCCTCAACCTCAGTGTCATTTTGCCCACATTCATGTCGACATAGTAGGTCTGCTACCCACATCACAAGGATAGCGTTACTGGTTTACGTCACTGACTGTTCCACTCGTTAGCCTGAAGCCATTCCCATATATCAGCCTACTCTCAGGGTGAATAGCAAGATTTGGTATCCCTGAGCATATTACTTGACAGGGATACACCTTTCACCTCTCAATTGTAAACATCATTAGCTAATCTCCTGGGCATCACCTTACATCAGACAACTGCCTAATGGAATGATTAAACATTTTCATCATACCCTCAAAGCAGCTTTGATGTCCTGCTGCAATGACTCCAACTGGATTACTCAGCTTCCTTAGGTACAACTGGGATTAAGGACCACTCCTAAGGATGGCCGGGATATCTGGAAACTGAGATGGTGTATCGTGACCCGTTGGTCGTCCCTGCTGATTTTTTTTTTTCCGTCTGCAACCTGCTCCGACAATCTCAAGCGCCTACGTCACGTTGTGAGAAAATTTACTCCATGCCGCCAGACTTACAAGCTCTCAGCAAAAAAACACATACCGAAAGATTTACATGCCGGAATACGTCTTCCTGTGCAATAAAACTAGCAAGCCACCCCTGACACCCTCTTACATGGGCCCTTACATCGTGATCAGTCACACACTGAAGGCTTTCTTAATTAATATTCAAGGCAAAAAAGACTGGGTCCCCATTGATCGCCTAAAACCTTCGAATCTCCTGCAAGATGACCCGCCTACCGTTCTTTCACATATATGTGAAATAGGGCGCCTTGCCCTATTTCACATATATGTATTTTTAGGGGGGGCATGTACTGCACGTGCTTCATACACGTTTATACAATGTAATGCTATTACTTTAATTATATCTCACTCGCTTCCACACTGATAATAGAACAACCTGCTTGCTATCGCATGTTTTAGTTTGTTTGCATTTTGTGACATTCTTGTTCGCAACTGCTTGAATATAAGCGCGTTATCTGCTTAATAAACGTTATTTGCATTCACCTTCTCTCTCTTCTAGAACCTGACAGTTACGTTGCCACACCACGCTGCTCTTTTTGCTGTCCCTTAGTGTTATTCCCATCATTATTAATTCCAAGTTTCTAATGCAAAAGTTAACACTGGTAGGACCAGAAATGTAGGACTGAAAATAAATATGAGTAAAACTAGGGTAAAATTTAATGAAAAGGCAGAGACAACAAATATGTGTTATGGTTGAACCTCTATTGAATTTTAATAAATATACGTACTTAGGACAGACAGTAAGTGTTTCCAAGGCATGAGACCGAAATTAATAGGATAAAAATGGATGGACAACTTTTGGTAAACAAAATGAGATTATGAAAACTAAAAGGCCACTTTCTATGAAAAGAAAACTATATAATCTGATGGTCCTACTAGTACTACCTTTTGTATTAGCAAATTGGACCCTTACTAAAGCCTTAGAACATAAGCTAGATACAACTGAAAGAACTATGGAAAGAATAATGATGAGAATAACACTAAGAGACAGAAGAGAGCAACATAGATACGAGAGAAAGCTAGTGTAGAGGATATACTAACTTAAGGAAATGAAATGGACAAGGGCAGGACATAGATTAGAGATGAACATTAAGAATTACAAAATTGGTCCCTAGGGGTTACAAAAGAAACAGGAGTAGGAAGAGAAGACGATGGACTGACGAGCAATGAAAATTTGTGGGTATAAACTGGCATAGAAAGATCATAAACAGACGCGTGTGGAAGGACATATAGGAGGACTTCGTCCTGCAGTGGACTAGTTACGGCTGATGATGATGATATACAAGAAATATATATATATATATATATATATATATATATATATATATATATATATATATATATATATATATATATATATATATTTTACCAATTTTAGTGCAATGTTTCATTCTCGGGCAGACTTTCAAGTGTTCACCATGATGATGGCCTCTCAGAATGGCTGAAGAATCATTGCCCGAGAGTTCTTTTATATATATATATATATATATATATATATATATATATATATATATATATATATATATATATATATATATATATATATATATATATATATATATTGTCGAGTTATGGTCTTTAGATTTTATATGCCATGAACTCTGGTTCTTTTAAAAACATATTAGACTGTTCACTTTTAAGTTTCCTTGTTTAATATTTTGTTATAAAGGTATAACATGAAAAATTCTATTAACTTTAAATATATTTACAAACTGAAACAAAACAAAATTAACAAACTTCATGTTTAACACCAGGAATCATAATAATATATAGATATATTGAACATCTAGCACGTATAATCAGGATCAGGAAAAGTACTGCACTTTATTACAGTCTGACGAAGAATCACTTGTGTCAAGATGAAATAATTCAAGATCCAATGACCAAGAGTCTAAGGTTTAGGACCAAGTATGCAGAAGACTAATCCAGGTCTAAGGACTAATCCAGGTCTAAGGACTAATCCAGGTCTAAGGACTAATCCAGGTCTAAGGACTAATCCAGGTCTAAGGAGTTCTGCAAAATATAAACATATTTACAGCTAAAAACTTTATATAATATAATTGATTTCTTGACTGCAGAAGATGCAGTCAATTGCACAATGAAGTGAAACATTGAAAACATTGTTCAAACATTTTAAGCTTTTAACCACAGGTTGACATATTACATTTCCAATTCACAAACAATCTTTATAATTTATACAGTACACACTTGTGAACACTTAATCATTTTAACACATTATATAATACACTAATACATGAAACAATTTATGAAAAGGTGTCTTTTTAGTACTTACTGTTATGGATGGCTAGGTGTCAGGTAGTGATTAGAGAAATGCCGGGGACTCTCCATGTTAAGAAAGAAAAACAAATCAAGGACAACCAAATAAACAGAAATAACTTCTTTAGTCCAGGGAGTGAAAACATAGCCAAGAGATGGCAGCACAGCATTCCTCGACAAACCCCCCTACTAAGTTTGAACGACAGGCAACAAAAAAAAAAAACTATATGCATCTACTGATCATATCTGAACACACATTATCAGACCCTCTTATGTATTCGATAAAGAAAGAATATGGTTGCAAACTTAATGCCCAACGCATAAGGCGGTCATTCTTATTTTTCATACTACTAAGATACTTAAGAGGTGCATGATCAGTTTGAAGAACAAATTCTTTGCCATACAAAAATTCTTTAAATCTTTCTATTCCCCAAACAATAGCAAACAGTTCTTTTTCAATAGTAGAGTAATTTAATTCAGATTTATTTAATTTCCTACCTGCATAGCAAACTGGTTTAAACACACCATCATGATCCTGCAATATAACAGCACCCAAACCATGATAAGACGCATCTGTTCGCAAATAAAACTTCTTTTCTACATCAGGCAACATCAAGATAGGAGATTTTACAAGATGAGCTTTAAGATCATTGAAACATTTAAGTTGATTATCAGACCAATTCAATTTATTACTACAGTTTTTCTTCAATAAATCATTAATTGGAGCAGACAAAATGGAAAAGTTTGGAATAAATCGGTTGTAATATCCTAATGTTCCCATAAATGAACGTAAGTCCTTCTTTGTTGTTGGAACAGGCATATTAACAATATCATCTACTCTGGACCTAATAGGCGATAAACAGTTATTTCCTAGTTTATACCCAAGATACTTTATTTCATTGAATGCAAAGAAACATTTATCAGGACCAGCTGTTAGGCCATGGTCACGAAGTCTTGAAAGAACTAACTTAATATGATTTAGATGATTACTCCAGGATTTACTGAAAATAACAATGTTATCAAAATAACAAGATACATTTGCTAATCCTGACAACACTTTTCGCATCAATCTCACGAATGTTGCACATGCGGTTTTAAGACCAAATGGCATCACTTTAAACTCCATTAACCCATACTTGGTAGAAAAAGCTGTAAATTTCATAGCTCTAGGATCTAATGGAACCTGCCAGTACCCCTTACATAGGTCTAATTCAGTAAAATATTTAGCGCCATTCATTTTATGTAAATCGTCATTTATACTAGGCATCGGTTCTGCATCAAATTCAGAATATTTATTAAGAGCTCTAAAATCAACACATAAACGTATACTTCCATTAGGTTTCCGTACAATAACAACGGGTGAACAATAATCAGAAGTTGAAGGTTGAATAATATCCATATCAATCATTCTATCTACCTCCTTATTGAATTCATCGAGCAAACTTAAAGGAATTGGGTAATTCTTAGCTCTGATTGGTTCATCACTTTGCAATTTTATATTATGAGAAATAGTCTTAGTACGACCAGGTGTATCACTCATGACGTCTGTAAATGACTTCAATAAACCTTCAAGATCATTAATTTTATCATATGACAAAGATTCACAAAAGTTATAATTACCAGAGTCTTCATCTCTTGATGGCAATTCACAACAATTATTGTCAGTAATGGCAATAACAGGCTGTACTTCAGCTTGAAGAGCTGAAAACAAATTTGATGAATTTAAAAGATCATTTACTTCTTGTTGAATTACACTAACCTTAGATCTTCTATGATAAGTCTTAAGCATATTTGCATGATATAACTTTAATCTATTTCCTACTTTGACATAGTAATCAACACCATTAGAATGGACATCAGTGATTATATATGGACCTTTCCATTGCATAAGGAATTTATTTGAACTATTTGGAAGCATAACCAAAACTTCATCATTAACTTTGAATTTACGAGAGGTGGTTTTCTTATCAAAATACTCTTTATATTTCTTGGCACTAACCTTGGCATTATTTACTGCAACTTCAGCCATGCTCTGCAATTTATCTCTAAGGTTAATTATGTATTGATAACTAGTAGTTAATTCTCCATCAATACTATTATTAGATACCAATTCATGCAAAATATGTAATGGACCTCTTACATTTCGACCGTACAGCAATTCAAAAGGACTGAACTTTAAACTATCATTTGGAATTTCCCGATATGCAAATAAGGCAACATTAATGTATTTATCCCATTCATTCGGATTATCAATACAAATTTTCTTTAGCATATTTTTCAAAGTTCCATTCATACGTTCAACCATTCCGTTACAAGATGCATGATAAGGACTGGTGTAAATGGCTTTGATACATAATAATTTATTAATTTCAGACATAAGATCAGACTTGAATTGAGTGCCACGATCACTAAGGATTTCTTTGGGTATACCAACTCTACAAAATATCTCCATTAATGCCTCCGCTACAGAAACTGTATCAATATTGCGTAAAGCAACTGCTTCGGGATACCGAGTAGCCATATCTATCACCGTAAGAATATACTTATGACCTTTCTTAGTACAAGGAGTGATAGGACCAACTAGATCAATAGCAATACGTGAAAAAGGTTCATTAACAATGGGCATTGGCACTAAAGGTACTTTCTTTGGTTTACTGCTGAACTTTTGACACGAATGACAAGATTTACAAAATCTATGTATATCTAAGCTTGCCCTCGGCCAATAGAATTTCTGCATGATCTTATCTATAGTCTTACGAGATGAAAAGTGTCCCGCCAACAAAGACTCATGTGCTAACTTCATTATTATATTACGGTACTGAACTGGCACAACTAACTGTAATTTTCCCACATCTTCAGGTTTACTACTTTCAAGACACTTGCGATATATTAAATCTCCAATATTTACGTACTTAACTGTCCGACATTTTAAGGTTACACTTTCTTCGTTATCAAGCAACTTACGGATACTAGCAAGTGAAGGACATTCTTTTTGATACTCACTAAATTCATCAGAATTAAGACCATATTCCTTATCCAAAGATTCAAGATTACTAGACATAGGACGCTCCTTTACTTTATCCTTAGCTTTTGCTCTCGTTACAACATTAACGTTAATGTTACGATCAGAAACAAACTCATCACCGTTTATTAAACTTAAACCTGCATCAACATTATGTTTAAGTCCAGGTATAAGACCAATAATGACATCTGCGCAACGTATGGGGGCAACAATAGCTTTAACTTTACCAGAAAAGAATTTAGATTCAACAATTGTATGCACTGTATTTAGGTACAAAGGTCTACCAAGATAGTCATAAACTTTCACTTTTCTGCCACGAGGATAATTTAAAGGTACTAATGTATCTCTAACAACCACGGTATTGCACCCAGTATCAAAAACTATCTCAACTGACTGGTCAAAAATCTTTCCATCGGTATCAGTTACACAATTATGCAATTTTTCTTCACGGCCAAGTACTACACCTATTTTAGGCACTACTTTATCAGATTTCTTATTTAATTTGTACACAGGGCAATTAGGACGAATATGACCAACTTCACCACAATGATGACATTTAACATTAGAATCAGATTTAGTTACCGAATTCGAAACTTTAGG
>NC_090754.1:80320983-80343483 GCF_036898095.1 Palaemon carinicauda
TGAAATTATCATCAAAATAGGAAGATAACTTTTACGAAGAGTTTGTAGAGTTAGAAAAGTAGTTTCAATTACCGTGCGTTTTGAAAAATAAAATAATGAACTTATAAAATACTTTTTTTTATTTTTTTAAAATGGCGTTTGTTGCATAATACAACAGCAACCAATAAATCAGTTTATAATAAACAAGAAAAACAGGAAAAACTCTATATCAGCAATGAGGGAAAAACCAACAAAGAAAGGCTTTACCCCCGAACACACAATGAGGGCAATAAATAAATCACAAGAAGAAGAAAATTAGTAATGAAGAAAGATTATGATGAATTTCAAATGAGTAAAGTGACAGTAATGAACTCGATCGTTATAAGAATATGATCATACTATATTGTGATATAACTCTCAAAAACATTATAAAAACAAAAAAAAAATTACCACGCTAACTTATGATGTGACTCACTCAATTAATGAGGATTATCTATCTTTACTTCATGACTAAAATGCATTTAAAAAACTGGTAAATATTCGCTTTGGGTATTCTCACTTTCGTCTTGAAAGATGATAACACTCACCATCTTATTTTCATTGGAATATTAATAACATTTGAGTCATATAATCATCTAACCAATAAATTTGGCCAGGACAACACACAACTCTTTTATCTTACGGTGTAAATACTGATGTTTTTCTTTGATATGAAGTAGGATTTTGAATCCAAATGAAATCTTTGTATTTTTAATAAGCACTTAGGAGAATTGTGCTGTATTCCAGTATTGTTAGATTCTATTAAGATAAATTCAAATATTAATATTCTAAATAAAGATATCAGCGATTATACAAGCAAAAGCGCATGCCGGGATTGTATGTGAGAGAGAGAGAGAGAGAGAGAGAGAGAGAGAGAGAGAGAGAGAGAGAGAGAGAGAGAGAGAGAGAGATAGAGAGAGAGAGAGAGAGAGAGAGAGAGAGAGAGAGAGAGAGAGAGAGAGAGAGCCACGTTAAGTTAGATAAAATTTGTCTCCGAATCTCACCTTTGTTTGCGATCTTTCAGATGACATAAGAAATAAACGCAACCCTTAAAATTGAAACACTTTAAAATCACCCCATACTGGTGGACTAGGATACGAATTACCAATTGAGTTTTATCAAATGGCGTCTTAAAAATCAAGATAGCGTGAGCCAAAAGTATGAATTGAGGCATGATGTTAACGTGCTCTCGGTGGGTGAAGCAAAGTCATAATTATCCTTAGATATCTAATGCAAATTATTAGCAATTAGAAAATGAGTTCAAATAAGATAAGGCGCAAAACACTTATACAACGATGTTGCATTCCTGAGGTAACAGGATACCAGAGTTCTTTTCTACTTGTAAAGCGCAAAAAAAAATCGTTTACTTGTATTACTCAATTACATCAAAAAGTTTAAGAAGTTGATCATCATCATCATTATTATTATTATTATTATTATTATTATTATTATTATTATTATTATTATTATTATTATTATTAGCTAAGCTACAGCCACAGTTAGAAAAGGATGCTATGAGCCCAAAGGCTTCAACAGGGAAAAATAACCCAGTGAGGAAAGGAAAGAAGGAAATAAATAGACTTCAAGAGAAGTAATGAACAATTAAAAAAACATATTTCAAGAACAGCAACATTATCAAAATAGAGTTTCCATAAATCAAGTTAAAAGAGAGACTTATGTCAGCCTGTTCAACATAAAAACATTTGCTGCAAGTTTGTACTTTTGAAGTTCAATTACCTGCTTAGCTAATCAACAGAAATAAGAGGTAGATTCAAAAGAGTTTCTTCTCTATCGTCTTAACGAATACGTTTCTGGGTTATCATAGAAATGAACAAATATAGTTTAAGAGGGAAATATTATTATTATTATTATTATTATTATTATTATTATTATTATTATTATTATTATTATTATCACTACTTTCTAAGCTACAACCCTGATTGGAAAAGCAGGATGATATAAGACAAAACTCCCCAACAAGGAAAAATAGGCCAATGAGGAAAAAAAAAAAAGAAAAAAAAAAGAAAAAAAAAAAAAGATAAGCAATGAACAATATGAAATATTTTAAGATAACTACATTCAGGAATTCAATTAAGGGCATACTGAAACGTAAGGTCTTGTAAGTAGCATTAGTATAGCAGACATATTAAATGCTATTTACTAATGAAGGTAATAAGAAACTACAATGAATTGCATAAATAAAAACACATACATAAAAAAAAACGTGTATACATATGCAAAGATTATATACTTCTATTTAATAATATTGCAACAATAATGATCACCACCACCACAACCACTATCAATATAGCAATTTCCGTATACTATGAAACAACTACTACCACTACTACTACCACCAACCATCGACATCACGAGTATCCTCTCGTAGTCAGGTGATATGTACTTAGTTCACAAGACTGAAAATAGCCAAGATATTTTTATAAAGGTCTCAAGGATTCGAGAATGATCTCCCGAATGTCACAGAAAGCGATTAAACCTAGTTAAAGTGTTTCCCGTCAATCGTTAGTCTTTAAGATGTTGCAACAGCTCTAGAGTAAGGTAATTTGCATATCTCCTTCTTTTGAGCGAGTTTTGCTGGTTCGAATAAACAACCATCATCAATATATGTCGTTTATCATTAATCCCAGTAAATTCTTGATGCACTATTTTTTGTTTTCAATGTTTAAGGAACTTGAAACGGATGTACGTGTTTACATTAAATTTCTAGTTAATTAAGCATTTGTGAAAAGACACACAAAAATATATTTTATATGCTGAGATAACTAATTTTAAAAACACTATATCATAAATGCTGATAGATAAAACTACTATTGGGAAAGTTTGTAATTTTCTGATCAAAACAAAATGTCATGTTTCTTTGTTTTAACAACTAAAAATACGACATCCGTGAAAAAGTCCTGCAAGTCAGTAAATACATTTGATTGGAAAGTACAATATAATTGAAAGTGGCTTTAATCGCTCAAAAGTTATCATTACTATTCTGTTTTATACAAACGTTAATTCTCTCTCTCTCTCTCTCTCTCTCTCTCTCTCTCTCTCTCTCTCTCTCTCTCTCTCTCTCTCTCTCTCACATGTATATATGTATGTATGTATATATATATATATATATATATATATATATATATATATATATATATATATATATATATATATATACAATATATGTATGTATATATACATGTGAGTGTATGTATGTATGTATATATATGTATATGTATATATATATATATATATATATATATATATATATATATATATATATATATATATATCTATATATATATATATATATATATATATATATATATATATATATATATATATATAAATGAATAAACCACACACACAGATATATATATATATATATATATATATATATATATATATATATATATATATATATATATATATATATATATATATGTATGTGTGTGTGTGGAGGTGGGGTGGGTGTGGGTGTTAATACACATATATACACGCATATGTTTATATATATATATATATATATATATATATATATATATATATATATATATACAGTATATACGTCTATAGTCCACAAAACCCCCAGATATGACCTTATTCATGTCTGGTATATGGCCATTTTCGTAACCCCGTTGGCCATAGCACATTGGTGATGGTGGGAAACTTAAGTCTGATCGCTCAGAGCAAACAAACTAAGTACGGTTGGCCTTGACAAGAACAGCTTTGCTCATAATGGCTATAAACAAACCCTTTCTCCACGTTAAAGTATCCCTACTAAGAAAAGATATGTATATATATAAATATATATATATATATATATATATATATTTTTGGGCTCAAGCCATGTCGTCCTGATGGAAGTTCCTATAGGGTAGCTTCCTAGGGTATATTACAACTACGGCGATATTCCCAGAGAATTTACCTTAAGGTACCAGAATTCTAACTCCTGGAGCGAGTATCCCTCGTGAAAGGGATATCGCGACATATCAGAGGACGTATTCTAGACACGTCACATGGCAATCTACTACCTAAATAGAGATTCGTCTCGTAGGAGGGAGATTGACGAGATACGAATTCGGGAAGAAAAAAGGGGGGAGCCGCTCCCAAGGCCTCCCAATCCCCCGATTCGTATGCGTGCCTGGCGCCAATCCTGGCGCCATCTGTATTCCTTTTTGCGTAGCTTAACAACTCGGTGTTTTTTCCTGTTTTTCTCGCAAATCTTGGATTTATTCAACTTTTCATGGCTTCTCCGTCTTCGTTGGCCTCGGATAAGTTGAGTATAGTGTCTGTTATGTATAAATGTAGGCTCTTGGTAAAATTTTGAGTGATTAATAGGATTAATCTTTGATACAAGAGCCGTAGCCTACCAGAGGTGTCCTGGACACTGTCACTCGCTAGGTATAAATTAGTTAGTCAGAGTGACATTCCTGGTTGTTTTGCTTAATAAATTTTAGCTATTTAGCTTTACATAGGATTTCCTTTCGTGCTTAGTATTATTTGGCGAAGTATTCGCCATTCTGGCCTACGCTAGGCCATGTAGCCTAGTCGTTTGGTCCTAGTACTTAATGCATGATTTTGGTTTTTCCGAGTGTAATTAAAAGTTTATTAAAGCTTTAGGCTATATTTTATACATTTTAGACTGTGTGGAATATTTCCAAGATTGTATACGTGAGAGTTTCGGTGAATTAGGTAATCGATTCTCTTGGTGCCTAGGTTAATTGCTTATGGAGCCTTAGTATACTTTATTATTCTCCCCGGTTGCTTTCTTTTCTTCGGAGAAGGTATGCAATCCCTTTCCCTCTGTTTAAGCCTTGGGCTTATCCCTAAGTGGTTTTTTCCGAATTTATTTTCGATAAAACTATACTAGGGTGTTACTGTACCTTCCTGTTCCAGCAGAGTCTGGTTCAAAGAGGGACAGAACAACAGAGTTTTTTAGTCTGAGTCCGTGTTGTCTGGCTTGGGGCAGAGTTCCCCTCGCTGACCTAACACTTATAAAGGGAGCTTAGCTCCCTTAGGTCACTATCGAAGGTTTCTGTAGTATGATTCCTCCTTTTGTGATCGACCAGACTAAGTCCTGTTGCTGTTCTTGGGGAGGATAAAATCTTCCCTTGGGAATAGCAACGCCTTCCTTGCTTTGGTGCTTTGGGAAGCTGGCAAGTATTGCTGGCCCTTTCCCTTAGATCTCCCTTAGGCTAAGACAGAGTTCTTGGCTGCGGGTGATCTGTCACTAAAGCAAGGTTGGCAGGAACCTTTTGTCCCTTCCCCCTCTATCTCCGTAATGGCCTTGCCATTACTGTACTGTACCTTGCCGGCCGGCAGAGCTGGCTGGCAGGGGTATTACTGTACTGTACGTCATTCTACTTCTGGACCTAGTATAGGTTGGGATATGGAATTGACTAAGGCCATTGCCGGCCGGCTGAGATGCTGGCCGGCAAGGGTCTTATGTTTTCGAGTGCTGCCCGGACCTCTCTTGGTCCCTCATCCATGCCTGCCGACAGAGCCGGACGGCATTGGTCAAGGAAGCCTGAATTAAGTTTCTCCCCTTCCTTATATGCACTCTTTCGGTTGCCGGGCTTGGGGGGTCGTGTACACTCTTATCCCGGCATCCATTCTATTTTCTTCTAGTGCTGTACCTGTCCCAGCAGCCGGCCTATGAGGCCGGCAGCCGGGCAGGGGTAGTCTTCTGGTTCTTTTGCTGCCGGCTGGCATCGGTCTTGTACCTTTGCCGGCCGGCTTATGTCAGTCCTTGTCTGCCGGTCACCAAGAGTGTGGCCGGCAGCTGGGTACTACCTTGTGTAGTTGCTGGCCGGCAATCATTGCCGGCCAACACTGGCTGTTGCTGGCCGGCAGCTGCTGCCGCCGGCACAGGCATTTGAACCAGAGGGCTGCCGCCCTATAGCTGTTAAGTAGTATACTTTAAAGCTAATTGTGGTGTGTGCCGGCCGGCAAAGGCAGGCCGGCACACATCCTCCTATACTGTACTAGTATTCTTCTGTATAGCATATACAGTAAGAAGAAAACTATAGTAAAAGTTTAGGTACAGCACTGTATCTTCTAACACTATTGTGTTTTCTTACACAGCCCTTTGCTGTTGCCCTCAGACAGGAAGCAGAGTTCTTCCCCGTCTATTATCCAGGATTTTAAAATCATTGCCTAGGTGTGAGCTCCACCTGTTTCCTATGGAAACCTTGCATTGGTTACTCTAGTAGAGATAAACCAATTTTTTGATTTTATTATCTGGAAGGCTGCAACAATGGGTTGTGAGGGAAACACAAGTGTGTGTCTTTCATTTATGAATTGTTATGCTATACTATGCATATCCAGTGATACATAGTTCACTTGATACTCATGGAAATTTCTTCTCTTTACAGAAGGACACTCCGAAGTGGGGAAGTGCTTTCTGCAATGTCAGCAGCAAGAACCTCTGCGGACATGAGTTTTGTAGGAGACACGCAGCATACGCTGTCTCCAAGGATGATCTCCGGTATTGGGACCCTCAGGTATGTACTGTGTGCACTAACCTGATTAATGAGACATTTAAATAGCTAGGAAGAAGCTTCGTACCTGGGTAAGGGGCTTCCAAAAGTACACTTCTGGCCCTTATCTTCCAAGTGAGAAGATGAGGGCGTATCTTTTCCCTAAGGCATCAGCTGAGGCAGTGATTCCCCAGCCTCAAGAGGAGATCCCCTATGTTCAGATCCAGGTGGATGCTGAAGTCGCGGTCGCGATGCAAGACATCTAGCTAAATGACAGGATATCTGATGTGGACGGGTGTCAGGAGGAAGACCTCCTTGCAGAAGCCCAGGATGAAGTTCAAGTCCCTCTACATCGGCCGGTCTCCCAGTAGAGCTGGGACAGGCCCTCTCTTCTATTGTTGGAATGATCCAACAAATGCAGAAGGAGAATCAGGAGAAGGCGGCTGCAATGGAACTGCGAATGCAGTGCCTTGCAGAATCACATGGGCCCCAGAAAAGCTCAATGTGAAAGACCTTCCTTTGTGCTCGGATGCTAACCCATGGAGGTATGCTGAGCACATGTCGATGACGACTGGAAAGATCGTCATCTCGGATATGCTGGGCTCAGTTCCCCTGGAGGGTGGAATTCTGGCCCAGCAAGGCACCATATCCGGACTGTTATGTCCGGCTGAGGAAGGAACCAGCTTCAAAGGAGGAGGCAGAGCCGAAGGAGGTCATAGTGATGACCATGCTAAGGCTCAAGCTCTACTTTCATCTTCGATGAAAGAGAGGGGCTTCTCTAACTCAAAGGTAGCTGCATTGAATAGGAAGCTCCCTTCCTTTGTGTCCTCGCCTACTAGAGCCTTCCCCCTTTTTACAGAAAGGGTTTCTGGCTGTACTAAAAGCAATCGAGGCCGGCAAGTCTTGCCTCTCCCTAGAGGAGTGTAAACCCTTGTCGCTGGCCCTGCCTATGGACCACAAAGATTGGAAGGATGTCCATCTTACGTTCTAAGTGGAAAGTTGGAGGCTGATATTGCCGGACGTCAGTTCGGCAAGGACCCCCCTAAGCTGTCTGACTTTCTTTTGCGAAGTGAGCTCGATACAAAAGAAAGACTGACTGCCTCAATGTCTCTTCAGACTACTCTCGAGACGATGGCAAGTGACCCTAAGGTCCATGAAATGTTCATGGTAGTGGCCAAGCCTCATCTGGCCACAGTGACGAAGGACCTTTATGGCTTCGTCAAGGCAAGGAGAGCTGGTAGGGAGTTCGTGTTTACCTCGGCTACAGTGAGGCACGAGCTAAAGAAACTAATCTCCTCCAACATTTGGGGAAAAGACCTTTTTCCCTACCGACTTGGTCAAAGAAGTTTTTGATAAAGCCACCTTGGAGAATAGAAACCTTCTCCAGAAGTGGGACCTGGCTATCAAAAGAAAGTCTTCCCCGGATGAGGGTCCTCAACCAAAGAGGAAGACTATGAGGACTAGGCTACCGTCTCGGCCAGCCAAGCCTCTTAGACAGCAACAGCAACTGCAATTGCCATTGCCCCCAGTGCCCCAGATCGTGGCACAAACCCCGACCACCTTTCAGTGGGTACCCCAGGCCGTGTCGACACAGTCCACGGCATTCACCCCAGCGTTCGAAGGGCAGTCTACTTCCTTCCGAGCAAAGCCTAGAGGAGCAGCCAGAGGCTCGTCTAGACGCCCCTCAAGGGGAAGGGGATTCAGGGGTGGTCGTGGTCAGGAAGGCAAGACCTCAGGACAGCAGTCCAAGTGAGGTGATACCGGTAGGAGGGAGACTTCTGAAATTTCGGGATCGGTGGACCTTCGATCCCTGGGCCCACAGCCTACTCAAGAATGGATTGGGCGGGAGCTGGTACAGCACTCCACCCCCGTACCTTCGGTTTTTTCCAACACTCCACCCCCGTTATGGAGGAGTACGTTCAAGAACGGTTGGAGAAAAAGGGTGAAGCCCATCAATTTCTAAGGGAGGCTGTTTTGTGTTCCCAAGAAAGACTCGGAAAAGCTCAGAGTCATTCTGGACTTGTCGCCACTTAACAAGTTCATAGTGAATTACAAATTCAAAATGCTAACACTGCAACACATAAGGACCTTACTGCCCAAGAGGGCATATTCCGTCTCTATAGACTTGTCAGATGCCTACTGGCACATTCCAATTAGCCATCGACTCTCCCCCTACCTAGGGTTCAGGCTACAGCGAAGACTACACGCCTTCGGAGCCATGCCATTCGGGCTAAACATAGCCCCAAGGATTTTTACGAAGCTTGCGAGCGTAGCTCTCAAACAATTTCGCCTAAAGGGAATTCAGGTAGTAGCCTACCTGGACGACTGGTTGGTGTGGGCAGCATCCGAGACAGAATGCTTGCAAGCTTCCAGTCAGTGATCCAGTTCCTAGAGTACCTAGGCTTCAAGATCAACAGAAAAAGTCTCGACTTTCTCCATCTCAAAAGTTCCAGTGGCTAAGATCCACTGGGACCTTTTGTCACACCGTTTCTCCACCCCAGCGAAGAAAAGGAAGGAGATAGCGGGTTCTGTCAAGAGACTTCAAGATTCCGAAAGGATATCAAGACACGAGCAGGAGAGAGTACTGCGCTCTCTCCAGTTTGCTTCGGTGACAGACCCAGTGCTAAGAGCACAGCTAAAGGATGCAATCGGAGTTTGGAGAAGTTATGCATCAAACGCGTGAAGAGATCTGAGAAGACCAGCCGCTTCGGCTAAGTACTCTTCTCAGGCCTTGGTCCCAAGCCAGACATCTAAAGAAGTCAGGTTCTTCTTCAGCCACCTCCCCCGTCGGTGACGATTCACTCAGACGCCTCAAAGGAGGGATGGGGAGGTCACTCTCATCGGAAAAAAGTCCAGGGGACTTGGTCCAGGCTATTCAAGACCTTTCTCATAAAACTTTCTAGAAGCTAGGGCAGTGCTCCTTACCTTAAAGAAAGTCTCCCCGTGTCATTCGTTCCACAGAAAGTGGTAATAGACAGCGAGGTAGTTGTAAGATACTTGAATCGACAAGGATCGAGGTCACCACCTCTCAACCAGGTGATGTTGGCCGTCTTCCGATTGGCGGAAAAGAAGAAGTGGTACCTGTTGGCAGTTCACCTTCAAGGAGTCCGCAATGTGACAGCGGACGCTCTATCCAGGTTCACACCGATAGAGTCGGAATGGTCCTTAGACGCAGGATCATTCTCCTTCATTCTGAATCAGTCCCAGAACTGCAGATAGACCTCTTTGCGACGAAAGACAACAAGAAGTTGCCCCTGTACGTGCCCCGTACGAGGACCCCTTAGCGGAAGCAGTGGACGCGATGTCCCTCGACTGGAACAGATGGTCCAAGATTTATCTGTTCCCTCCTCACAACCTTCTGTTGAGGGTCCTCAACAAACTGAGATCCTTCAAAGGGTAGCGGCAATAGTGGCCCACAAGTGGCCGAACAGCGTGTGGTTCCTCCTGGCATTGGAACTGTAGCTGAAGTTTGTACCACTACCAGATCCAGTTCTGACCCAGCGAGTCCAGAAGTCAACTGTCTGCGCTTCATTACAGAAAACCCGGACCCTGCAGGTCATGATTTTCTCTCCCTAGCGGTGAGAAAGCGTTTCGGGATTTCGAAAGCCAGTATAGACTTCCTTGAGGAATATAAATGCAAATCTACTAGAAGGCAATATGAGTCATCTTGGAGAAAATGGGTGGCCTTTTGTCAAGGCGAAGATTCCGCAGGAGATCTTGACAGACTTCTGCTTATCTTTTTTCCCCACCTCCATGGTCAAGGGTTGGCAGCGAACACGATTTCAGCGTGTAAGTCTGCTTTGACAAGACCCATTCTATATGCCTTCCAGGTCGACCTAGGTAACGAGATCTTTAATAAAGTCCCGAAAGCCTGTGCTAGGCTCAGACCTTCAGCACCTCCAAAGCCCATTTCATGGTCTTTAGACAAGTTCTTCATTTCGCTTCTCTGTTGAGCAATGAAGAATGTGCGTTAAAGGATTTGACACAAAAAGTTATTTTCCTAATTTGCACTCGCGTCCGGGGCCAGGGTTAGTGAAATTGTAGCCTCTCGAGAGAGGCAGGTTGTGTTCAGTTCCTGGATGGGGAAGAACTGAACCTGTTTCCGGATCCTACGTTTCTCGCCAAGAATGAGTTACCCACCAACAGGTGGGGTCCCTGGAGAATCTGCCCTCTGAAAGAAGATGCATCTCTATGTCCAGTAGAATGCCTAAAGGTCTATCTTCATAGAACTTCAGACTTCAAGGGTGGTCAACTATTCAGGGGAGAAACATCAGGCTCAAATTTATCTCTGAATCAACTCAGAGCAAAAATCACATATTTTATTCGCAGAGCGGATCCTGACAATACACCCGCAGGTCACGATCCGAGGAAAGTTGCCTCATTCTTAAATTTCTTTAATTGCATGGATTTTGAACATCTCCGTTCATACACTGGCTGGAAGTCTTCCAGAGTGTTCTTTCGCCACTATGCGAAGCAAGTAGAGGAACTAAAAGAGATCTGTGGTAGCAGTGGGTCGCGGTGTTAACCCTACTGTTTAACTCTGCGAGGAACAGTGGTCTTAATTGGGACGATTAATTCCAGGGTGAGTGTGTAGTTACATACTGTACTACAAACTAAGTGAGGGCACTGTGTTGCCCATCCAGACTGTTCCACTTCCGAAGGTGAACCTAGCATAAGTGCAGACATGTGTGCCGAGCGTTTCTAACGCTAATGTCATTGATTTGTAATACAGGCTTTTATGACTTTGATACCTCGGTATCTTAAAAGTGGCATCTAATGTTTTTCTTTCAGACAAACAAGCCCTGTTTACTATCATACTTATGCTTAAAGTTTTGGGTTATCCTCTTCTTATATATATATATGTATAATTGTGGTTAACCTGTCTGTTTATTGTCTGTCAATAAGCTTGTTCTTGAGAACCTTGCGTCTCCTTCACCTGTGTCAATTTATTGGTATAATTGAGCATTCATTCTATGTACCTTATCTGGGATAATTCTAATAGAATTGTTCCTTTATGCAAGCTATGTTGCATTGGTTTTCCTCCTATGCGGATATAAAACCTTTGGCCAATACAAGTATTGTGCGGAAAACTGGTCGATATTTCATATTGACGCAGTGGTCCTTTACAAACTATGCTTTACTTAATATAGGGCGAGACCACTATATTAGCTTGCCTGATATTCATACATAGATATATGTACTCTTCGAGACTTTCCAGAGTCTAGTAGGACTCTTCCCTGTAGGGGGCAGGAAGCTCTAACATAGTTTATAGTTAGTTGAAAAGATGTATAACGGTAACATCTTAGGTCTCTAGGTCTAGTCGACCGGGAATAAATATCTCCGGGGAGTACGGCACGTTCTGAGAATCCACAGATACAGTAATGCTCTGGTACACTTCCATCAGGACGACATGGCTTGAGCCCAAAAAACGGATTTTGAGCGAAGCGAAAAATCTATTTTTGGGTGAGATAGCCATGTCGTCCTGATGGACCCGCCCTTGCCTTTCTAAGAAAGGGCTGTAGGACCCCTCCCTACATACAGTATCTGTAGCACCTCGTGTACGCTACAAGGAATACAGATGGCGCCAGGATTGGCGCCAGGCACGCATACGAATCGGGGGATTGGGAGGCCTTGGGAGCGGCTCCCCCCTTTTTTCTTCCCGAATTCGTATCTCGTCAATCTCCCTCCTACGAGACGAATCTCTATTTAGGTAGTAGATTGCCATGTGACGTGTCTAGAATACGTCCTCTGATATGTCGCGATATCCCTTTCACGAGGGATACTCGCTCCAGGAGTTAGAATTCTGGTACCTTAAGGTAAATTCTCTGGGAATATCGCCGTAGTTGTAATATACCCTAGGAAGCTACCCTATAGGAACTTCCATCAGGACGACATGGCTATCTCACCCAAAAATAGATTTTTCGCTTCGCTCAAAATCCGTTATATATATATATATATATATATATATATATATATATATATATACATATATATATATATATATATATATATATATATATATATATATATATTTATATGTACATATACATATATATACATATATATATATATCTATATATAAATTTATATATATATATATATATATATATATATATATATATATATATATATATATATATATATATATATATATATATATATATATATATATATATATATATATATATATATATATATATATATATATATACATAATATAATATACGAACTAATCATGGAGTCATATTCGTATATTTACACTTGACCGTGAAACACTACGGCCGAAAGTTAAAAAAAAAAATCATTGTTTTGGATATGCCCATTCACAAATACACATGAACAAATCATGCCTGAGGCTTATGTCCTGCAGTGGACTAGAAACGGCTGCATTGTTGGTTGTGGTATATAGGTGGATATATACATATATGTTTATATCATCATTAAAGTTTTCCGTAAAAGTTTTTATTTTATTTTATTCTTTATAGTTTATATATGACATATCTGTTTTTGACGTTGTTAGTTTATATAAGACATACCTGTTTTGACGCTGTTACTGTTTTTAGAATGATATATTGTTAATTTATTCTCATCATTTATTGATTTCCTTATTTCCTTTCCTCACTGGGATATTTTTCCCTTTTGGAGCCCTTGGGCTTATAGCATCTTGCTTTTCCAACTAGGGTTGCAGCTTGGCTAGTAATAATAATAATAATAATAATAATAATTGTCATGAATGTTACATAAACTGTACATAAAAAGGCGGATAGCAGTCTTAAGAAGTTAAGATGTATGCTTGAAATTATTTCTCCTAATTTGGGTAAAGTAATAACAGAGAGCTCACAGTGCTGATTTAAGGCAATATTAGATGGTGTGACGGTGCCGAGAGAGGGTTGTGAACTCAAAGGCAGGAAGCAATCAACTGAGTTGTTTATTAAGGAACACTCTCCTTTATATACAAAACCTCAAGGCAACGGGACATAACCTGTTCGAGAGACAGACAATGTTACAGAGCAAAACCGGAGACATGATAATTCAGGTTCTTTTTAGTGCGAGGGAAGAGCGCAGATACAAGCATAATATATACAAAATAATCATGTACAATTGTGTGACACACGGTTGGTACATGGCTCCCACCCTAAAAATGACATACTGTACATGTTAAATAGGGCGCCCTGATCTAGAGAGGCAGAAGATAAGCAGGTTTTAGACGATCAATGGAGACCCAGTCTTCTTTGCCCCGAATGTTTAGGAGGAATGCTTTCGGACTGCGTCGGATCACAAGGAAAGGGCCCGTGTAAGGGGGCGTTAGTGGTGGCTTGCTGGTGTCGTTGCAGAGTGCAAGTCCGTTGGTATGTGATGCTTCGCTGGGGGATTGTAAGTCTGGCGGCACGGAGTAAATTTTCCCACGACGTGACGTATGCGCTGGAGATCGTCGGAGGAGGTTGTAGAAGGAAAAAATTCGGCAGGGACGACCAACGGGTCGCCATACACCATTTCAGCTGCCGAGACGTCGAGGGCGTCCTTAGGAGTGGTCCTTAGTCCCAGGAGGACCCAGAGAAGCTGAGTAAACCAGTTGCAATCCTTGCAGCGGGACATCAAAGCTGCTTTGAGGGTGCGATGAAAACGTTCAACCATTCCATTGGCAGCGGGGTTGTAGGCCGTTGTCTAATGTAGGGTGATGCCCAGGAGATTCGCTAATGACGTCCACAATTGAGAGGTGAAAGTGGTTCCCCTGTCAGAAGTAATATGCTCAGGGATACCGAATCATGAAATCCATCCAGAGAGTAGGGCAGATGTACATGAGGAGGACGTTGCAGTTTCCATGGGAATGGCTTCAGGCCAACGAGTGGAGCAGTCGATGACGGTAAACAGGTAACGATGTCCTTGTGATGTGGGTAGGGGGCCTACAACGTCGACGTGAATGTGTGCGAAACGACGCTGAGGTTGAGGAAAGGTGCCCACTCCTGAATCCGTGTGTCGATGTACTTTGGAAGTTTGGCAAGAAGTACAGGCGCGGACCCAATCCTTAGCATCCTTAGAAATGCCGTGCCAAATGAACTTTGCCTTCAGCAGCTGTGCAGTAGAACGGCACGAGGGATGTGAAAGGCCGTGAATGAAATCAAACACCTGTCGGCGCATGGGAGCAGGAATCCAAGGTCGCGGTCTACCAGTACTGACGTCACAAAGGAGGGTGGTGTTGGAGTCTTCGAGGGGAAAGTCTTCCTAACGGAGGGACGTGCAGGATGTCCTACAAGCTTGATACTCTGGATCCTGTCGTTGGGCTTCAGCCAGGGCGTTGTAATCCAATCCCAGTTGAACGACAGCCAACGTGTTTCTTGACAGGGCATCGGCAACAGGATTCATTTTTCCAGGGACGTATTGGAGGGTGCAATTGTATTCAGCCACGGCGGAGAAATGTCGGCGTTGATGGGCGGACCAGGCGTCAGACTGTCGAGTGAAGGCGTGCAACAGAGGCATGTGGTCTGTGCGAATGATGAAGGGCGTACCTTCTAAGAAATGGCGAAAGTGACGGACAGCCAAGTGCACCGCCAGCAATTCTCGATCGAAGGTAGAATAACCCGATTCTGCCTTGGACAGTTTTCTGCTGAAGAAGGCCAATGGGCGGGGCGAGCCTTTGACCACCTGCTCGAGTACAGCACCAATAGCGACGTCGCTGGCATCGGTGGAGAGAAGGAGAGGGGCGTGTGGGATAGGAAAAGTGAGAGCCGCAGCAGTTGATAGGGCCTTCTTTGCATTGCAGAAGGCTGCTTCTTGAAGGAGACCCCACCTCAGGTCCTTCGGCTTTCCCTTGAGGGAGGCGTAGAGGGGAGCAAGAGTGGCAGCAATGGCTGGCAGAAAACGGTGATAATAGTTGATCATGCCCAAGAATTCCTGCAGAGCTTCGAAGGTCGAGGGCACGGGGAAGTTCTGAACGGCTGCTACCTTCTCAGGGAGGGGGTGGACACCTTCAGGAGTGATGCGGTGCCCTAAGGACGACACTTCGTTGGCGCCAAAGGTACACTTGTCGTACCAGACTACAATGCCGTTTTGTTGCAGGCGGTCGAGCACGATGCGCAGGTGACGGAGGTGTTCCTCTTTTGAGGAGGAGAACACAAGTATGTCGTCCACATAACATACACAGAAAGGGAGGTCCCCTAAGATGCCATCCATGAGACGTTGAAACGTGGCCCCAGCATTACGAAGGCCAAAACAGGAGTAATTGAGGGTGTATATACCAAACGGAGTGGTGATGGTAGTCTCGGGGATGCCTTCTGGGTTCATAGGCATCTGATAATACCCCTTCAGGAGATCGAGCGTAGAGAAAACCTTTGCGTTGTGCAGGTAGGAGGTCACGTCGGCAAAGTTTGGGAGGGGGTAGTGATCCGGTTCTGTTTGCATGTTCAGGCGCCTGTAATCCCCGCACGGACGGAGGGAGCCGTCTTTCTTCAGAACGATGTGTAAGGGTGACGACCATGGGCTGGAGCCCTTTTGGCAAAGGCCCATTACCTACATTTGGGCGAACGTCTGTTTGGCGGCTGCCAATCATTCTGGTGCCAGACGTCTGAATTTTGCGAAGACTGGGGGTCCCGTCGTCTTGATATGGTGATAAATACTGTGCTTGGCAGGAACCGTGGGCGTTTGGCGAAGTTCTGGACGGAAAACTTCCGGGTACGACGTGAGGAGGTGGGCGTAGGCATCCATGGGTGTGCTAATGTGGAGAGCGAGGTTAGAGGAGGCGGGTTGAAGAGGTGTCGACAAGTACGAATCTGCGTTGACCAATCGTCGGTGGGCGACGTCGACCAGAAGGTGGAAATGAGAGAGGAAATCCGCACCGAGGATTGGCATGGTGACGTCAGCAACGAGAAACTTCCAATTGAATTTACCGTTTCCGAACGATAATGTGAGGTTCTCGTAACCGTAGGTGGGTATCGCAGATCTGTTGGCAGCTACCAAGCGGACGTCGGCAGATATAGACAGACTACGTCGTGTCTTGAAGAGTTTCCTTGGCAAAAGAGAACGACAAGCACCCGTGTCTACCAAAAATCGCACGCCCGTTCCTGCATCCTGTAAAAAGAAAAGATTAGAAACACGGGAGGCCACCGTCACGAGCGATGGCCTACTTACACGTTTTTTGGCCACTGACAATCCTCGGCACATTTCTTCGCAGTTGCCCCGAATCTGAAATGGTAGTAGCAAAACTGCAGCGGATGGGAGGTAGTAAGTGGCTGTAGAAGTCGTTTGTTGGGGCGCGAGCGATTGGTGGGTGGTGGGCGGCTTTGTCTCTGCTTCGGCACGTCACGGTGTGGGCGTGTATGTCCTACGGCATTCATGTCAGCTTCAGTTGACGTTGAATAGGCTTCCTCTTTGTCAGGGGTGGAGGCGTTGATGGAGGTCTTGAAGTGGCTGTCCATAAGGGCGTCGGCTTTGGTCATCAAGTCCTTTATGGGTAAACTATCGACATCGGGTATGGCAGCGCGTATAGGTCCGGGTAAACGGCGTATCCAAAGGGCCAAAGGGCACGAAGTAGGTTCACCTCACGAGGAGAGCCGTCTGCGGCAGGTTGAAGGCGAGCGATACTGGTCATTTCCCTGAGGGCAAGCGAAGCCCTTTGGTCCCCCAACGGTTGTTGCGAGAGCTGAAAAAGCTTTGCTACACGGGCGGCTGGCGACGGCGAGTACTGCTGCAGAAGGTATGTTTTGAGGGCGTCATACGCTATTGGCGTGTCTCCTTGTTCACAAAGCCAGTCGGATATTTCCGGGAAGGTGTCCTCGGGTATCGCCGCGAGAACATAATCTGCTTTGGTGGTTGAGCGAGTCACGCCGTTGATGCGAAACTGGACTTCTGCACGCTGAAACCAAGCAAATGCCTCTCCGCTGGCGAACGGTGAAAGTTTCAATGGGGCGGCCGCAGCGCCAACTACTGTAGTAGAGCCCGTCATAGTACCAACGATGGAGGGCGAGGGAGGTGGGGATGGAAGGCAGTGGGAGCGAGTCGACTTCCGGGGTCACCAATGTGACGGTGCCGAGAGAGGGTTGTGAACTCAAAGGCAGGAAGCAATCAACTGAGTTGTTTATTAAGGAATACTCTCCTTTATATACAAAACCTCAAGGCAACAGGACATAACCTGTTCGAGAGACAGACAATGTTACAGAGCAAAACCGGAGACATGATCATTCAGGTTCTTTTTAGTGCGAGGGAAGAGCGCAGATACAAGTATAATATATACAAAATAATTATGTACAATTGTGTGACACACGGTTGGTACAATGGTTTACACTTTCTAAATTTTGGAGAAACCAAAGATAAAAATATTCCGTATGAAAAACCTTACGACTCTAGAAAAAGTTACCATATCAAACTCAAGTGAGAAATATAACCACATTGAATATAGAAAATGGGAGTTACGATATTAAATTTAGGGTATGTGAGTGTGGTTCCAATATTGGATATTCAGATAAGTAATCTTACCGTACTAACTTTAGAAAAAGTAAAATAAGTTATCCAATTGACTGAGGTGGCATGAGAAAGCTTTCTAAATTGACTTAGGGACGTAATATGAGGTATATTTTCCTATTTTTTTTTCTTTAATAGAATCTGAATCCTCGGTGTCATTATCTACATTGTTTATTTTCCCTGTTGAAGCCCTTGGGCTTATAGCATCCTGCTTTTCCAACTAGGGTTGTAGCTTAGCATTTAATAATAATAATAATAATAATAATAATAATAATAATAATAATAATAATAATAAGCATAACAATAATAATAATAACAACAACAACAACAACAACAATAATAATAATAATAATAATAATAATAATAACAACAACATCATCGTCGAATTCAGGACCTATATAAATAATGTCCATCTCAGTATAAAAACGTGCATATTGAATTTAACATTCATCAACATATTGCGGGATCATTATCAATTACAGACATTGATAATGGAATACAATGTAAGAATCACATACTGAATTACTTATACTAACACAGAATTTGCTTTCACGAAACAATCCTACAATTTTGGGTATTCGATTCAAAACATCGAATGAAACTTTAATATCGTAAAATTACCAATAGCGTAATCATTATGAGTGAAAAAATGAGTTATTACCTCACCCAACAAAGTTGGGAGGAGGTTATGTTTTATCCCCTGTTTGTGTGTTTGTTAGTTTGTGTGAATAGCTTCCTAGCCACAATTCTAATCGTAGAGAAATGAAACTTGCAGGGATAAACTGTTATGTAAAAAGCTCGAAATTACTAATTTTAGGTCAAGGTCAAAGGTCAAAGGTCACAGTCAAGCAAAATGTCCAATTCACGTAATCAGCCATAAGTTTGGACATCGTTGTTACAGAGACTTCTAACTTGGTTCATATTTGATTGTATGAAAATCCACGCCAATTAATACATGTTAAGGTCAAAGGTCAAGGTCAAGCAAAAGGTCGAGAAATAGCTGCTGCGGCGGAGGTCTACGCTCTATTGAGTGCCCCTTTTGTTGTCTATAAAAATGAATAAACACAAACTATATTTAGATCAAACTTTGTCTTTCGCTTTACCATTTGATGATACGATTGACTGATAGATTTGAAGATGCCAGAAAACCTCAGATCAATCAATCAATCAAACGTATCAAATGGTAAAGCGACTACAACTATGGTATCAATAATATCATTTCATAAGAATGATAATTAGAATTATAAACTATCAATATATAAGCATATATATATATATATATATATATATATATATATATATATAATATATATATATATATATATATATATATATATATATATATATATATATATATATATATATATATATATATATTATATAGTGTTATGTCAGCTAACAGCCACATGGCATCATATATAATTACAGACACGGGAATGGAAATGGTAATAAGTAACTAAAATGTGTTCAAAAAATCTCGAAATCTCACTGCACTTCCTTCTTCCATTTCTATTCCAATGGCTGTCTATATCTATCTATCTATCTATCTATCTATCTATATATATATATATATATATATATATATATATATATATATATATATATATATATATATATGTATATGTATATGTATATATATATATATATGTATATATATATATATATATATATATATATATATATATATATATATATGTATATACTGTATATATATATATATATATATATATATATATATATATATATATATATATATATATATATATATATATATATCCATTTCTGAGTAGGGATACCTTAACGTGGTGAGAGGGTTTGCGTATCGCCATGATCAGGAAAGCCCCCATACTAGGTTGGTTTGCTGGGAGCTATCAAACGAAAATTTCCCCCATCAATCCTCACTGGCCAGCGTGGTGGTGAAAACTGGCCAAACCCCATACATAAATACAAAACATGTCTGAGGCTTTTGTCCTGCAGGGGACTAGAAATGGTTGCATTCGTTGTTGTATATATACAGTATACATATATATACATACATTATATATACATATACATTTGTGTGTCCTTCAGTGTGAGTATGTATATGCATAACAATATAAGGAAAATATCCTACAAATCACTGTGTTTTTGGTCAAAAAGGTACAATGGACTAGAGTTCCGATTGACGTATAACAATATAACGCAAGTAAAATTATTATTATTATTATTATTATTATTATTATTATTATTATTATTATTATTATTAGCCAAGCTACAACCCTAGTTGGAAAAGCAAGATGCTATAATCCCAAGGGCTCCAACAGGGAAAAATACCCCAGTGAAGAAAGGAGACAAGGAAATAAACGATATAAGAAGTAATGAAAAATTAAGATAAAATATTTCAAAAAACACTAAGAACACTATTGACCTAAACATGAAAAACCATAAGTTATAGATCCAGAAAATAACAGAAACCGATTTGATCTACTGTATATACCATATTACAGGATGTACAGTGAGAACATCTCCTGACTGTTATATAATTTCGTAGACGAAAAACATCTTCCTGACGCCAGTCAAACCGATTTATTTTGCCGTGGCCTCTGCAAAGGTAAACAAGGAAATGGCTGCCAAATAGTTTCACTTCATCTGCTGTAGCTCAACGGCCGCGACAAACAAAATTGAGCCCTTCAATAGATTTTCACCCAAAGGGATCCTGACATCTTTACTGAAAATGCCAAACAGGCTGCGCAGGACCGCTGGCAGAAGCGGGGCTTGGAATAAGGAGGGGGGGGGGGGGGTGTACCTGCGGGGGGGGGGGTGTTTACGTAACTGGGGATAGAGGGAACTGGAGGTTTAAAGATGGTACATCTCTTAGTGCATTTCATTCTCTCTGATTACTCTGATCTCATATTTAAACATCCCCAGACTATATAGCACATGCACCAAAATATATATTTTTGTATACAAATATATAAATGTATGGACATGAGTCGTGGTATGACAATGAATCAATATCCAACAGAGTTTGTAGATTTGAGAAGCAATCCATCAGAATAATATTGGGAGTTATATGACAGGACAGGATTAGAAATGAAATTGTGCCATATGCGGATGAGATCTTGGTGAGGGGTAGATGGAGATGGTTTGAGTATGTTCTTCGCACTCCCCAGGAGAGATTAGTTCACCAAACTTTCAACTGCGCTCCACAAGGCACTAGAAGAGTAGGAAGACCTGGGCCTACATGATTAAGGACTATGAAACGTGAAGTAAGAGATGATGCATGGAGAAGCATTAATTTAAAAGCTCAAAATAGAAACGATTGGCGAAACCTAACCTAGGCCCTAGGCGTCAATGGGCGTAGGAGGAGATGATGATGATGATTACTAGACAAAAGTAAGGTGTATAGATAACGTAGTATCAGTGTACAGGTGTTGATCCAGACCAGCCAAATTAAAACTGAAGTAACTGGAATACATGTGACATATCACCTATTACTCTTTAGCTAGGGTAATCAGGTCTTCTAGGAGGAGGACACTCCAAAATCAAAAAATTGATTCTAGACTTGGGTTATGCCATAGCCACTACATCATCATCTTCCACTCTCGGGTGTACAATTCTCTTGCTTGAAGGATCAGCCAGGCACACTATTCTATTTGTTTCCTCATTTCCTTTCCTCACTGGACTATTTTCCCTGTTGAAGCCCTTAGGCTTATAGCATCTTGCTTTTCCAACTAGGGTTATAGCTTAGCAAGAGAAACTCATGTTTCTTACAGCTGTCGTAACATGTTTACCAAACTAAAATATATCAATAATAAACATTATTATTATATTTTAGTAAAAAATGTTTTACCTAAGGAGTTGTTGACAGCATCTTCAGATTTTACGTGGGATAATTACCTCATATTTTTCTTATTCAATGGATTTCACATATAAAAAAGATGACATAAATAGATAGTCCTGTCAACTTTATCACATTCCTCTGCCATGATGGTTGTCTTTTATATATATAGAATGTGGGAAAAACACCTACTACAGTAAAGCCAATGAGCGCCTCCAAGTAAGGTACATGAGAAGGATATAGAAGGAGGAAGAGTGTGAATAAAGAGTTTCTTAAATTAAATGGAGAAAGAGGAAGTGAATTAATTGAAAACAAAAGTTTAATGTTGGTGAAAATTAAGATAATTAACTAACCTTTTTTATAATTGCCAATCTAATCCACACACAAATATTACTACTACTATTAATTCTCCATATTATATTTGAACTGATCGATATAAGGCGGATGAAATAAAGCAAAAAATTTAATGTTGATGAGAATTAATTAGAAGATACTTAACTAACTTTCTTTATAATTGCCAATCTAATCCCCACATATATACTATTATTACTACTACTACTACTATTAATTCTGTATATAACTTTTAAATAGATCCGTATCAGAAATAATTTCCCCTTCAGGTGACGGCGCTGAACAACTTTGATTCTAGGGGAAGAGATATTTTCGAGGCCAGAAAACCGGCGGCCCAAGGAGATGGAAACACGTGAGACATCAGCACGTGATGGG
>NC_090754.1:80345983-80350983 GCF_036898095.1 Palaemon carinicauda
TATATATATATATATATATATATGTATGTATGTAGTAAGCTGACCAAGGCACCAGGCACCTAGTGAGATACTACCGCTAGAGAGTTATTGGGTCCTTTGATTACCCACATAATATGACATTGGATGCCTCTCTGGTTACGACTCACAATAAGATAAATTATTCACTATTCAAGGGATTTGGACACTTTCCCCTTAGTAAGGGTAAAAGAGACTCTTTAACTATGGTAGTAGCTCTTCTAGGAGGACACTCCCAAATCAAACCATAGTTCTCTAGTCTTCGGTAGTGCCATAGCCTCAGTATCATCATCTTCCACTGCCTTCGAGATACAGTTCTCTTGCTTGAGAGTACAGTCAGACACACTATTATATTTGTGTCCTTATTTCCTTTCCTCATTGGGCTATTTTCCATGTTGGAGCCCTTGGGATTATAGCATCCTGGTTTTTCAGCTAGGGTTATAGCTTAGCAAGTAATTATTATTATTATTATTATTATCATAAATTATATATATTAATATTCATATTTACCTATACATAAATACATATATACAGTATGTATGTATATACCTCTATATATATGCATGTGTACATACACATTATGTATGTGTGTATATATACACACATACATGAATATATATATATATATATATATATATATATATATATATATATATATATATATATATATATATACAGTATATATGTACGTATGTATGTATGTATATGTGTGTATGTATGCACACAGTGCTCCTTTTCCCTCTCATTGGGTAGAGTGCCAGAAGGTGTTATCCTTCCTGTTTTCGGCATCGTGATTCTTGTAACGCAATGTACAGTATTGCCAAAAGTGCAACAAGGCATCAGTTCTTACCACCTTGATCCTTTACTTTCCTAAATTACAGATTAATCCTCTGTGAAGAGAGAGAGAGAGAGAGAGAGAGAGAGAGAGAGAGAGAGAGAGAGAGAGAGAGAGAGAGAGAGAGAGAGTAAAGCTATTAATAACAAGTAAAGCAATTTAGCCTTCAGGTAAAGTGGTTGAGGTATTTAATCGTGGTGCCATATCTAGAATAATGCTTTGCTGTCTGGCGAGTCACCGGTGGAATAGAAGCCCCGAGAAATACTATTAAGTAATCTTAGATTGCTCTTATAAGACAAATTCCCTAACTTCTAATGTATGTGTTATCATTGCTGGATAAATTACGAATCTCTCTCTCTCTCTCTCTCTCTCTATACACTGGTTTGAAGGTTTGAAGGCCACTCACAAATGGCAGAGACAAGGGAAAGTGACATTGCCCTAGTAGGCATGACAATGCCCCAGAGACTGGCCATGTATCATATGATCAGCGCCCAAGCCCCATCTCCACCCAAGCTAGGACCAGGGAGGGCTAGGGAATGGCTGGGGATGAATCAGCAGATAGACCTCTAGGCTCTCCCAACCCCCCAACCCCTTCCTTAGCTCACAAGAAGGGTAAGGTTGCAGGCACTAAATGAACTAACGAGTCTGAGCGGGACTCGAACCCCCGTCTGGTGATCACCAGGCAGAGACGTTACCAATCAGGCCACAACAACCCTAAAATGCTTATGAAATATATATCCTATGAATAATTACACTATATACGTAGGCCGGTGTACAGTATGTGCCTTAATATGGATGAAAGTCGTATTCATATTAATTTCAATAAACCGAAAAAGAAATACCCACAGTAGAATAAAATTAATCATAATTTTCCACTCAGGGCAGAGGGGCCCATCTGTTGGTCATTCAAATCACCGAGGGTTAGCAGCCAATGACCTTTGTTGGGTTTTGAAACCCCTAATCCTATTCGGTTTATACAAATTATAACTGATGAGACTGGTTTTGTAGAACCTGGTCTTGGCAGAAACAAATGCAAAAGAACAGAATAGTACACATAATATATACATATACACACACACACACACACACACATATATATATATATATATATATATATATATATATATATATATATATATATATATATGTATGTATGTACACACAGTATATAAATAATTATAATATATATATATATATATATATATATATATATATATATATATATAGTATAAATATATATATATACATATATGTATATATATATATTAGGTTTATAAATATATATATATATATATATATATATATATATATATATATATATATACATATGTGTTTATATATATAGATATATATATATATATATATATATATATATATATATATATATATATATATATATATATGTATATATATACACAGTTTATATATATATATACATCTTCAGCCGTTACAAGTCTCATGCTGAACAAAGACGCCAGACTTGTCCTTCCACTCGCATCCGTTTATAATCTTTCTATGCCAGTTTATAACCGCAAATTTTCTTAATTCGTCAATCCATCGACTTCTCTTCTTTCCCCATACATTATATGGCATTCTCATTATATGTCCTGCCAATGTCCATTTATTTTTCCTACATGTTAGAGTATCCTCTACTTTATTTTGCTCTCGTACCCATGCTGATCTTTATCTCTTAGTGTTAATCCTATCATTATTCTTTTCATAGCCCTTTAAGTTGTAAATAGCTTATGTTCTAAGGTTTTTAGTAAGGCTTCAAGTTTCTGATACATGAGTTGATACTGTTAGGACCATTTGATTATACAATTTTCTTTTTAGAGCAAGTGGCATTTTACATTTCATAATCTCATTTTGTTTATCAAAAGCTCTCCATCCAATGCTTATCCTTCTTTTGTATACACACATACGTTTGTCACTGGTTTGGGCTCTGTAAATTTATATAAGAATATAGCTATTTTTGAAATTCTTAAACACGATCAGATATATGAAACAAGCAAAACACAGAAGACGAAGAAAACTATGGAAAGACACTGAATTTCTCAGTCACCAACTCGAATCTCTAAATCCTCCTGGGAGACGCCATAAACGTGACTGTGGCATGCAGCTTCTCGTTTCACGTTTTATGATATTCTCTCTCTCTCTCTCTCTCTCTCTCTCTCTCTCTCTCTCTCTCTCTCTCTCTCTCTCTCTCTCTCTCTCTCTCTCTATCACGCTGAGGTAAGAAAAACAGGTTCTTAGCATATCTTTTGGGGTCAATTTGCTATCGCATACCATACATAAACATACATACATACACACAAATAGATATATATACAGTATATATATATACTGTATATATATATATATATATATATATATATATATATATATATATATATATATATATACTGTATATATATATATATATATATATATATATATATATATATATATACTGTATATTTATATGTATACACACACTCACACGCACACTCATATATGTGTGTGTGTATGTATATATATATATATATATATATATATATATATATATATATAAATATATATATATATATATATATATATATATATATATATATATATATATATATATATATATATATAATATATAATATATAGTACCACATTGTATCTCCATGTTACCTAACATCTTCCTTAGAAACTCTTGAAGTCTTCATTATTTTTCCTTTACATATACATATAATGGAACCTGAATATACAAGACTTTTACCTACAACAATATAAGGCATAAAATAAAAATATCTATTTGTGCATTGTATTCATCAGTTACTTATTTCTTAATTTTCTTTCGTCGCAGCCAGATTTCTTTTAAGTCAAGATCTATATAAAATCTTTCTTATTTGCGCAATATTATAGCATTAAGAAATTGGTTTTTTAATATATATAGATATACATACACACACACACACACACACACATATATATATATATATAATATATATATATATATATATATATATATATATATATATATATATATATATATATTTTAATAGCTGATGGAAAGACGTCATGTGGATTTAACTAGCCAAACTCAAACTAAACTAGAGAGCAGACCTCCGCCCCGACAGCTTATTATTTGACCTTTTGTTTGACCTTGACATTGACCTTTGACCTTAATATGTATTAACTGACGTGGATTTTCATACTTTCAAATATGAACCAAGTGTGAAGCTTCTGTGACACCGATGTCCAAACTAATGTCTGATTACAAGAATTGGACATTTTGCGTGACTTGACCTTTGACCTTGACCTTCCAAAATTTTATCTTTTCCTGCTTTTTACATAACAGTTCATCCCTGCAAGTTTCATTGCTCTACAATTAAAATTGTGGCCAAGAATGCGTTCACAAACAAACACACAAGGGCGAAAACATAACATCCGTCCAACTTCGTTGGCAAAGGTTGATAGATCTAGAAGGGAAGATTTAAGGAATAAATAAGTATTCACAGAATTCCAAAACCCGATTTTAACAGCGATACGTAAATGTTACTTTTGATTTAACTTTCTAAGACACTGGTATTAATAAATATTATTTTTTATGTGAAGTTTCCCAAAAAAATGTCATCCGATTATTCATGTGTCATAAGAAAGAATAGTTATCTAAAAACAAACAAATAAATGAATTCAAACACACACACACACACACACACACACATATATATATATATATATATATTATATATATTTATATATATACAATATATATATATATATATATATATATATATATATATATATATATATTATATATTTATATATATACAATATATATATATATATATATATATATATATATATATATATATATACAATATATATATATATATATATATATATATATATATATATATATATATATATATATATATACACAATATATATATACACAATATATATATATACACAATATATATATATACACAATATATATATATATACAATATATATATATATATATATATATATATATATATATATATATATATATATACATGATAAAAATATTTCAAATTAAATGCTTCTTAAAGTACCGTTTAATTTAATATAAAAACAATTATTTTGTTTCCAATAACCATGCACTTAAAGCAGTGTTTTAATTACGCCAGACCTCTTA
>NC_090754.1:80355983-80373483 GCF_036898095.1 Palaemon carinicauda
AAATATGTAAATTCATTCATGAGCACAAGTGCAAATTTAATGTTAGTGAATTCTTATCAAACGAATTTCCGGTGAACAGTGGAGTACTCCAAGGGAATGTGTTGTCAATTATGTTGTTTATCCTCCTCATGGATTTTGTAATGCATAGAACAGTTAGAGAGGTTGGAGGAGGATTGAACTGGATTGGTAATAGGAAGTTAGCTGACCTTGAGTATCCTGATGACGCTGTTCTTATTAGCAGAACACCACAGGATTTGAAATGCTTGCTTACCAGAATGCATGAAATATTACGGAATGTGCAATGGAAGATAAAATATCATTGGAAGGAGAAAGGATTAATGAGGTAGAATCATTTAAATATTTAGGAACAATGATCTCTCATACAGGGTCTTTAGAATTGGAGTTTAATGAAAGATTGAAAAAAGCAAACCAAACAATGGCTAGGTTAAATAAAATTTGGAAAACAAATCGCTTGAAATTACACACACATACACACACACACACACACACACACACAGAAATCAGGCTATATATCAGTTTAGTGAGATCAGTGTTACTGTATGGGCATGATTCGCGGTATAACAATAAAACAATATTAAACAGATTTCATAGATTTGAGAACAAAGCCCTCGGAAGAATATTGGGAGTTGAATGGCAGGACAAGACTAGAAATGTTCTTCGCACTCCCCAAGAGATTAGTTCACCAGACTTTCAACTGGGCTCCTCAAGGCAATAGAAGAGTTGGAAGACCCAGACCTACATGACTGAGGACTATGAAGCGTGATGTAGGAAATGACGAATGGGGAGAGGCATTGATTTAAAAGCTCATGATAAAGACAACTATAGAAATCTAACTGAGGCCCTTTGCGTCAGTAGGCGTAGGAGATGAAGATGATGATGACATGCACTGTATAAGTCATGAAGCACAAGTGTGATAAACAAGCACAGAATGTGATGCGTTCATCAACTACACCCAAAGCAAACAACAATACTCATAAACTGTATTACTCACTACGAAAGGAGTCATCGCCTATCAGCAAGGTCGTAATATCAACATAATTAAGGCTAAGTGATCACTCAATAAAGCGGCGGGATAATTCACGTGACCCAATTCCTGTATTAACTACAGGAATCTGTTGGACTCATTCATATGCTAGAGTCCCTGTATGGCTAAGCAAACAAACAAAATTAAACGTATAAGTACTTTTTTTTCTCCTCCTAATAGACTAAGCATGTCGTTTTATTTCGTTGTATCTCTTTGTTAGCACGAGACTTCTCTTTGTTTAGATCAGAGATAAAACGGTTTCTAAGAGATCTCATCTAAGATAAAATCCCGGAGAATGCGGAAAATACTGATCGAGAAAGTAAAGGTAGAAGTGGGCCTATGTATTAAACTTCATCATCACCATAATCATCTCCTCCTACGCCTATTGACGCAAAGGGCCTCGGTTAGATTTCACCAGTCGTCTCAATCTTGAACTTTCAATTCAATAATTCTTCATTCATCATCTCCTACTTCGCGCTTCATAGTCCTCACTCATGTAGGCTTGGATATTCCAACTCTTCTAGTGCGTTGTGGAGCCCAGTTAAACGTTTGGTGAACTAATCTCTCTTGAGGAATGCGAAGAGCATGACCAAACCATCTCCATCTACCGCTCATCATGATCTCATCCACATATGGCACTCGAGTAATCTCTCTTGCAGTTTCATTTCTAATCCTGTCCTACCATTTAACTCCCAATGTCCTTCTGAGGCCTTTATTCTCAAATCTACTACATCTATTGGAGATTGTTTCATTGTCATACCATGACTCGTCCATATAGTAACACCGATCTCACTAAACTGATATAGAGTCTGATTTTTATATGTAATTTCTTACCTACCCTAATTAAACTTTATCTAAAATGACTTGACTTAACCTTACATAAACTAACAACCTAATCTACCATTGAGGAAACATTGGGATTTAATAACAGGAAACAAGATTATGGACTGTCTGTATATTCATTTATCATATATGATAAATTACATATCATGTGATAAACGTGAAACGGGTTGTGGTAGCTTATTGGAAACGTCCCTGCCTTGAGATATGCTGGACTGGGGTTCGAGACCCGATCAAGCTCAATGGTTTCTTCTAGTGTCTGAAATCTCACCATCCTTGCCGGCTAGGGATGAGGAGTTTGGAGAGCCTCTAGATCTACCTACCAAGTCATCCGTAGCCATTGCCTGGGTATACCAGGTCCTAGCTTGATGGAGAGGGGCCTTGAGCGCTAGGCATATGTACTGTATAATATGACATATGGTCAGTCTTAGTCTAGGATATTGTCACGGTCCCTTGACTCTACCATTCATTTGTAACCTTTAAGGCCGGGAGCACACTAGCGACTCTGTGGCGCCACAAAGCCACAGCATCGTGTGGCGGGGATGTGGTCTCCCAGAGGTTTCCATTGTTTTCAAAGCCACGCCACGCCTGTGGCGGGGATGAGCGACAGAGAGCCACAGTCGCTAGTTTGCGCGGCAAAACTTGAAAGCAATGGAAACCTATGGGAGACCACATCCCCGCCACACGGTGCTGTGGCTTTGTGGCGCCACAGAGTTGCTAGTGTGCTCCCGGCCTAAACCTTACAGATCAAGGTATTACATGATACCTTAATCCAATGATTTTTAGAGACTGTATTTCTCTAAAGTCTTTCTACCGGTTTTCTTTTTCCTAGATGAGTTTATCTTTGCTTTATGTATAAACGAAAATTACACTGCAAAACACTAGTAAATGGCCTTTAAAGGTCGCTCATGAATGGCAGAGGCAAGAGACAGTGACATTGCCCTAGCAAAAAGGACAATGCCCTAGAGACTGACCATATATACATATGATCAGCGCCCAAGCCCCCTCTCCACCCAACCTAGGACCAAGAAGGGCCAGGCAATGGCTGCTGATGACTCAGCAGATAGACCTACAGTCTCCCCCAAAACCCCCATCTTAGCTCACAAGGATGGTGTGATTACAGCGACCAAAGAATCTAACGTGTTTGAGTGGGACTCGAACGGCCAGCCTGGCGTTCACCAGTCAGGGACGTTACCACATTGGCCACCACAACCCTTATTTGTCCATATTTTAATAAAGTATAATACTAGTTTGTTAAATGGCAATAATGATTTTCATAGTCATTATAAAAAAAGATCTATCGACTAAAGACCACACTTACTGCAAATGGAGGGGGGGGGGTGTAGAAGAAACGGTAAGGAAAGGGTAAGCTGCTGAGCTATTAATCCTCCAAGCTGCTGAGCTAGTTTGATCTGAAGATCCTTTGTATAAAAGATCAACAAAGGTGAAAAGATGGCTCAGTGACTTTAGATGTGGTTTAGTATAGCCGGGTTCTAGGACAGTTTGATACTGGACATTTCGATACCGGACATTTCGATACCGGACATTTCGCTACTGGACATTTTGTGACTAGGATTTTCCGTTACCGGTCATTTCGATACCACTATATATATATATATATATATATATATATATATATATATATATATATATATATATATATATATATATATATATATATATATATATATATATATATATATATATACACATTATATATATATATATACACACACACACACACATATATATATATATATATATATATATATATATATATATATATATATATATATATATATTTATATATATAAGGCATGAAACCAAATCATAACTATAAGTAAAGAGTTAAAAGTAACAACTGAACTATGAAATATATCGAATAAACTATTGATGGCCACTTTTTCAAAATATATCATCACAGTGGATGGTTCGACATTATGCAAAAGTTCTTTTATAGTAGTAAATAGTCTTGTAAGTAAGTATCTTGTGTCTTATTTGGCAGCAAGGCGAACAATCTCTGAACACTAATGTCGTTGTCTTGAATATGTAAAGTGTACAGTTGATAATAAATAATTGGGCTACACTTAAACGTTCCAACTACTGCCCAATTTTTAACTCTTTTGATTTCACTAACTGCAGAGTCAGTTGCAAATATCAAAATTCTTTCAGTATCTTGCTGCTGTAGCTCTGATTATGCTCGCCTACACTCTTAACGATTTTCTTGTCGCCATCACCAACATAGGTGTGTACAGAATAAACACAGGCTAGTGGAAAGGGAATATGCATTAGAGAAAGGGAAGGTAGTTATAAAAGCTGAAAATGTATGGAAAATTAGTGTTATTGCTTCAATATAAAGATATTCAAAATTTCATGTAAATCAAGTGAGTTGTATTGAGAATGAAAGGGTATTAACAAAGCTCAGTCAAACTGATAAACTTTAAACTGTTTTCTACTAAGATCTTTCCCTTTTTTTTAAATTTGGTCGTACTGTCCCCTCCTCAACTTTTCAAATGACATTGACATTTCATTACGATTCTCTCTCTCTCCCTCTCTCTCTCTCTCTCTCTCTCTCTCTCTCTCTCTCTCTCTCTCTCTCTCTCTCTCTCTCTCTCTCTCTTCCTTATTATGTAATGAATATCTTTAACAAATCCTTTCATCTATTTTGCTGTTCATCTTAAGTGTCGATGAACCCTTATTTTGCTGTTCATCCTAAGTGTAAATGAACACTAATTACAAAGCATAGCCTATCCAAATTCGCTGATATTCTTCTCCTACGAATTCCCCACAAGAAGGATGTAAGGCATCACATAGATTTATAGGTTTAGGATAAGCTGAATGCACGAGTGTCATACAAATGAATCAGGATGCCAGAGAACTTCAAATCAATCAATCAATCAACCATACAAATGAACTAGGATAAAAATGGACATTGTTAATACTTTATATAGGACATATCTGTTTTGACGCTGTTACTGGTTTTAGAATGATATATTGTTAATTTATTCTCATCATTTATTTATTTCCTAATTTCCTTTCCTCACTGGGCTATTTTTCCCTGTTGGAGCCCTTTGGCTTATAGCATCTTGCTTTTCCAACTAGGGTTGTAGCTTGGGTAACAATAATAATAATAATAATAATAATAATAATAATAATAATAAAGGAAAATGGTGAGTCAAGAGGGGTGCCATGGAGGAGATAAGCTAGGATGGTTGATTGATTGATTGATTTGAGGTTTTCTGGCATCCAGAACGCTAGGATGGAGTCACAAGAATTCGCCAAGTTAGGAAAGAGTCTAAGCAATCATTTAAATTATGTGGGGGTCAAACCAATGAGATAGGCTGAGAGGAGTTTACAGGACTAGGCTGACTAGGCTAGATTAAAAATGGACCAGAAGGAATGTGTGTGTGTGTGTGTGTGTGTGTGTGTGTGTGTGTGTGTGTGTGTGTGTGTGTGTGTGCCACAAGAATAAGTTAGGTTATGTGGAAGTTACAGGAATGAGCCAGGTTAGATGGGAGTTTCTCTTCTGACAAGGCACCAACCACCCGTCGAGATACTACTGCTAGAGAGTTATGGGGTACTTTGACTGGCCATAGAGTACTACATTGGATCCTTTTCTCCGGTCACGGTTCATTTTCCCTTTGCCTACGCATACACCGAATAATCTGGCCTATTCTTTACATATTCTCCTCAGGCCTCATACACATGACAACACTGAGATTACCAAGCAATACTTCTTCACCCAAGGGGTTAACTACTGCACTGTAATTGTTCAATGGCTACTTTCCTTTTGATAAGGGTAGAAAAGACTCTTTAGCTGCTTACCATAGGTAAGCAGCTCTTTTAGGAGAGGGATACTCTAAAATCAAACCATTGTTCTCAAGTCTTGGGTAGTGCCATAGCCTCTGTACCATGGCCTTCCACTGCCTTGGGTTAGAGTTCTCTTGCTTGAGGGTACTATAGGGCACACTATTCCATCTTATTTCTCCTCTTGTTTTGTTAAGTTTTTATAGTTTATATAGAAAATATCTATTTTAATCTTGTTACTGTTCTTAAAGTATTTTATTTTTCCTAAGTTTCCTTTCCTCACTGGGATGTTTTCCCTGTTGGGGCCCCTGAGCTTATAGCATCCTGCTTTTCCAACTAGGGTTGTAGCTTAGCAAGTGATAGTGATAATGATAATGATAATAATAATAATAATAATAATAATAATAATAATAATAATAATAATAATAATAATAATAGATGGCTTTTAGGAATAAGAAGAGCTACGAGGCCTTCGCAAAAATGATTTGTTTTAAGGAGGTGAATCATTGTGAAAAGCTAAGATAGGGAGGTGTCACAAGAATGAGCAAGGTTAGGTCCTGGAGATGAGTTAGGCTAGTAACGGGTCAGAGAGGAAAGGAAATAAGGAAACGGGTAAAATGTGTGTCTGAGAGAGAACTCTACAGTGGAAGACCAAGGTACAGAGGCTATGAAACTACTCAATGACTTGATTTTGGAGTGTCCCTCTCCTAGAAGAGCTGCGTACCATAGCTAAAGAGTCCCTTTTGTCTTAGCAAGTGGAAAGTCGCCACTGCACAATAACTGTTGTAGTTAACCCCTTGTGAGAAGAAGAATTTTTTGGGTTTGTCTTGTTAGGTGTAAGGGGGAAAAATGTGTAAAGAAAAGGTCAGAGTATTAGGTTTATGTATAGGCAAAGGAAAAATGAGCTGTAATGAGAGAGGGATACAAGAACAGTGATGTTTAGGAAGTAGATAACAGAAATCAGCTTAGTCATGAGAGGACACTTGAATAGCTGAAGTTCGGAGGAGAAAACAAGAATCATTTGAATTAGGATGGGATAAGAATGAATTAGGTTAGGAGGGGCAAAGGAATGATATCAGACTGAGAGTGAGTCACTGAAGTTAACTGCAAGGAACAGTCATAAAAATAAGCTAGGCTAGTAAATGGTCGCACAAATGAGCTTGGGTTAAGACGAGATCAGAGGGACTAGCTAGTTTTAGGAGGAGGAGCAGAAACTAGCTAGGTTAAGAGACCATACGAAAAAGTCTAAGGGAGTTAGAGGAATAATGTGAGTTTCGAGGTATTAAAGGAATGAGCTTCTTTAGAAACTACAAGAATAATCAGATGAATGAACTAACTTAAGAGAGGTCATATGAATGAAGCAGGTTGCAAGCAAGTCACGTGAACGGCCTAGGTTAGGACGGGGTCAGAAGAAGGACCTATGTTATGAGATAGTCACAGGAAAAAAAAGGGTAGAGAAAACACGAGGTATTTTGTCGAATAATAGAGGCAATTGATTAAGACATGGTCAGGGATAGAATTGTTTTAGGAGGTTTATTTCTACTCTAGACCAAACATGTTTTCATCTATCTCTCTCCTCGCTGTTCAAAACCATCTCCCACGGATAAACACGCGTTCTTTAATGTTATCTAACGCATACTAGGGGAATATTTCTCCCTCCGAGGGCTGCCAAAAGTGGTGCCACCTTCTGAGAATTCTAAACGGACCGAATAGTTCGGCGACCTCTCGTCTGCTTTGTTTCGTAGATTTCTTTGTTTCGGTTCTTTTACTAAAGAAAAATTATTTAAATCTACTCTGGTAAAATCAATTTGATATATACACGATTACAAGGTGTGATTTTCTTAATATACCTACTTATAAAATATGAAAAATTTTCTTCATGCATTTGGGTCATTGTTGCAATGAAAAGTAACACGTTTGTTACTATGTATTCCAAATCATATCTGCTTTCATAGTAAACCAAATATACAGAATAAAAAGCTCAAACTCAGGTAGTTATATATGAATAACAAATCTTACGAAATTAAGAACTAACATGCAGTGAAGAGTGTATGTCCTTATTCATTTATTTAAGGCCACTCATGAATGGCAGCGACCCTATCAAGGAGGACCATGCCCTAGAGACTGACCATATATACATATGATCAGCACCCAAGCATCCTCTCCACCCAAGCTAGGACCAGGGAGGGCCAAGCAATGGCTGCTGATGACTTAGCAGGTAGACCTAAAGGCTCCCACAAACCCCGAATCCTTAGCTCACAAGGATGGTGAGGTAGCAGCTATCAAAGGACATAACGATTTTAAGCGGGACTCGAACCGCAGTCTGGCGATCACCAGGCAAGGACGTTACCAAAAGTCCACCACGATTTTGATCATTTGACAGCGCCTTTATAACATACCATATTAAAAGTCCTTACCCATCAGTCAATCGATCTCTAGTCTAAGAATTCCTACGTTTTCACATAAAACTTCGTTAATTTATCGTCCTTAAAATGTAACGGCGAAATAAAAAGCAAGTCAGAAATTGCTGTACAGAATGTTTTTTTCAATAAAAGAGAGGAGAGAAACCAGAAGAGTGAACTAAGAAAACACAGAATGAGATCCTGTAGCTGGAGGTTAAGCCATACATAGATGAAGCTATTACTTATAGATTTCATATATGAAATAACACTAAGTAATAACCGAAACAGAACAAATAAAACAAAATTTTCTTCACCTCAAGAAATGAAAACTGAAGATTCAACGATTATTATTATTATTATTATTATTATTATTATTTGTTTCTGTGAGTACTTTGAGTTATTTAATTGTATGCATAAAGTCAAAGCAATCCATTTGCATCATGAAAATATATAACAAATTACGTTTAATAATTTGTTAATCAAACATCACAATAAACAATAAGTATACTAAGAACATACCAACAATAATTATTCATTCACAAACCATAAATACATATAAATTATTGAAACATCAGATAAAATATATTTAAATGTTGTATTGCAGGGAGTATGGAATATAGATAGATATAAATACTCTACTCTGATACTGTTATGGGAGTCTGCGTTCTGTTGTTCTTTAATTCTCAGTTTAAAGGTTGCTCATGAATGGCAGAGGCAAGGGACAGTGACACTGCTCTATCAACCAGAACAATGCCCTAGAGACTGATCGTATATACATATGATCAGCGCCCAAGGCTCCCTCTCTACACAAGCTAAGACCAAGGAGGGCCAGGCAATGGCTGCTGATGACTCACCTATAGGCTCCCCCAAACCCCTTACCCATAGCTCACAAGGATGGTGAGATTGCAGCCGCCAAAGAAACTAACGAATTTGGGTGTGACTTGAACCCAGTCTAGCGTTCACCAGTCAGGGACATTACCACATCGGCCACCACAACCCTATTGGAGATAAATTCCTACTTAGCTCGTGGTTAGGCTTCGAAGTTGTCAATTTCTCATAATGGTAAATGGACTAACTGATTAATTACTTAAAAACTACCTTTGGAAAAATATGAATAGAGAAGTTAAAAACAACAACAGTTCACCATTACTAATCACGATAATTGTGGTATTAACAACAACAATAGCCTACAAAATTTATCACACAATGCATTAAAAAAAATCTACTAAAACTCTCAACTCACCACACACATTATTATTATCATTATTACTTGCTAAGCTACAACCCTAGTTGGAAAAGCAGGATGCTATAAGGTCAGGGGCTCCAACAGCAAAAATAGCCCAGTGAGGAAAGGAAAGAAGGAAAAATAAAATTTTAAAGAAAAGTAACAACATTAAAATAAATATCTCCTATATAAACTATAAAAGCTTTAACAAAACAAAAGGAAGAGAAGCAAGACAGAACAGCGTGCCTGAGTCTACCCTCAAGCAAGAGAACTCTAACCCAAGACAGTGGAAGACCAGGGTACAGAGGCTATGGCACTACCCAACATTAGAGAACAATGGGTTTGATTTTGGAGTGCACTTCTCCTAGAAGAGCTGCTGACCATAGCTTAAGAGTCTGTTCTACCTCAACAAGAGGAAAGTGGCCACTGAGCAATTACAGTGCAGTAACTCCTTGGGTGAAGAAGAATTGTTTGATAATCACAGTGTTGTCAGGTGTATGAGGACAGATGAGAATAAGAATTGGCCAGACTATTCACTGTGTGTGTGTAGGCAAAGGGAAAATGAACCGTAACCAGAGAGGATCCAATGTAGTACTGTCTGGCCAGTCAAAAAAAAAAAAAATAAAAAAAAAAACACTAAATATCTAGCGGTAGTATCTCAATGGGTGTCTGGTGCCCTGGCCAACCTACTACCTACTAATGTTAAAGAATAACTAGAGAGGCACTCAGTAGAGCGTAGACTTCTGCCGACGCTGCTTATTTCTCGACCTTTTGCTCGAGCTTGACCTTGACCTTTAACCTTAACATGCATTAATTGGCGTGGATTTTCATACGCTCAAATATGAGCCAAGTTTGAAGTCTCTGTGACAACGATGTCCAAATTTATGGTTGATTACGTGAATTGGACATTTTTCTTGACCGTGATCTTGACCTTTGACCCTGACCTTCCAAAATTTAATCATTTCCAGCCTTTTTTAGTTAATCCCTGCAAGGTTCATTAATCTACGATTAAAATTGTGGTCAGAAAGCTGTTCATAAACAAACAAACACACAAACAGGGGGTAAAACATAACCACCTTCCAACTTCGTTGACGAAGGTAAATAGAAAAGACATTTTATATAATTTGAGTCAATGCTAGTCGGTTTAAAACATATTTTGGAAGCTTATATCCAATCCTGCGTCACACTAACGTACAATAACAAGCCAAAATCGTGCCTCACGATTTCGATTCTGTATTAGCGTATAACATGTCGAGTATGAATAATTATACGAGCATTTAAGCTTAATCCATGATATCTGTTAAGCCTAGACCAGTCTACCATAACGTATCAAAAAATACCTGTGTAGTCTAGAGTATATCCACCTATGATTATATAATTAAGGACAGCGATAAGAGGTGATATGAGTGTCACGACTGAGATGGTGTGGGCAAGTGGTGAGGATGGATGATGGGGAGGGAATGAGGAGGGATTGGGAGGAACCTGTAGGGGGGAAGATCGAGAGGGAGGCAGAGAATTAGATGGCGAGATAAGGTGAAGGATGACATGGAGAGAAGAGGTTTGGTGGAAGAGGATGCATTTTATAGAAGACATTGGAGAGGACGCATCAGACAACCGACCCCTTAATGTAAGGATAACGGTGGGAGAGTTGAGTTTCTATCACTTTGCATACAATAGTATATCCAATCAATGATATCTGGGAGCCCATATAAGGATATGGGTCCCTAGAGATTGCCAAAAATAAAAGTAGAGGATGGAAGAGAAGACTGGCGAACTAAGAAAATTTGCCTAGATAGAATGGCACAGACAGGCCATAAACAGTCACGAATGGTAGGACATGTCTGAGGCCTTTGTCCTGCAGTGAACTAGTAACAGCTGCTGCTGATGATGATATCTAAGGCTTGTGGTGGCCTTGTGAAAACGTCCTTGCCTGGTGATTGCCAGACTAGGGTTCGAGTCTCTCTCAAATTCGTTAGTTTCTTTAGTGTCTTCAACTTCACCATCCTTATGAGCTAATGATGGGGGTTTGGGGGAGCCAATTGGTCTACCTGATGAGTAATCAGCAGCCATTGCCTGGCCATCCATGGTCCAAACTTGGGTTGAGAGGGGCTTATGTGCTGATCATGAGTATACATGGTCAGTCTCTAGGGCATTATCCTATTTTCTAGAGCAATGTCACTGTCAGCTGCCTCTGCCATTAATGAGTGGCCTTTAAACCAACATGCATCTTGATACCCGAGACTGAATTACCCTGTATCAACGTGTTCAAAATACAGTACATAGTAACCGTAATCTGCAGTAGGCTAATGTGGCCCACAAAATCTGAGATTCTGTATCAGGCTACAGTAACGCTTTTGTTAACTACACTAACCACTGTATCCTAAGAGTTGGTATCAGCCTAAAGCAAAGTGTCCATTGAATTTGCGTCAGCCTGCAGCAACATATCCCTGATAGTATGCATTAACCTGCAGGAATGTTCCTCTCAGAATCAGCCTGCTTCTGAGAATTTATATCAGCCTACGGGAACATTCTTATGGGAGTGTGACGGCGCCAAGTAAGGCTGTGAACTCAAAGACAGGTTGGGAACGACCGAGTTATATTATTGTAGAACATTCTCCTTATATACAAAACCTCAAGGCAACAGGACATAACAAGTTCACAAGACAGACAATATTACAAAGGAAAAACCAGACATGAATTTTCATGTTCGTTTTAGTGCGAGGGAAGAGTGAAGATACAAGCATAATATATACAAAAGGAATTATGTACAATTGTGTGAAACATGGTTGGTACATGGCTCCCCCCCTAAAAATGACATACTGTACATGTTAAATAGGGCGCCCTGATCTAGAGAGGCGAACTGTAGGCGGGTCATCTGGCAGAAGATAAGTAGGTTTTAGACGATCAATGGAGACCCAGTCTTCTTTGCCCCGAATGTTTAGGAGGAATGCTTTCGGACTGCGTCGGATCACAAGGAAAGAGCCCGTGTAAGGGGGCGTTAGTGGTGGCTTGCTGGTGTCGTTGCGCAGGAAGACGTGCGTTGCAGAGTTCAAGTCCGATGGTATGTGATGCTTCGCTGGGGGCTTGTAAGTCTGGCGGCACGGAGTAAATTTTCCCACGACGTGACGTATGCGCTGGAGATCGTCGGAGGAGGTTGTAGAAGGAAAAAATTCGGCAGGGACGACCAACGGATCGCCATACACCACTTCAGCTGCCGAGACGTTGAGGGCGTCTTTAGGAGTGGTCCTTAGTCCAAGGAGGACCCAGGGAAGCTGAGTAAACCAGTTGCAATACTTGCAGCAGGACATCAAAGCTGCTTTGAGGGTGCGATGAAAACGTTCAACCATTCCATTGGCAGCGGGGTTGTAGGCCGTTGTCTGATGTAGGGTGATGCCCAGGAGATTCGCTAATGACGTCCACAATTGAGAGGTGAAGGTGTTTCCCCTGTCAGAAGTAATATGCTCAGGGATACCGAATCTTAAAATCCATCCAGAGAGTAAGGCAGATGTACATGAGGCGGACGTTGCAGTTTCCATGGGAATGGCTTCACGCCAACGAGTGGAGCAGTCGATGACGGTAAACAGGTAACGATGTCCTTGTGATGTGGGTAGGGGGCCTACAACGTCGACGTGAATGTGTGCGAAACGACGCTGAGGTTGAGGAAAGGTGCCCACTCCTGAATCCGTGTGTCGATGTACTTTGGAAGTTTGGCAAGAAGTACAGGCGCGGACCCAATCCTTAGCATCCTTAGAAATGCCGTGCCAAATGAACTTTGCCTTCAGCAGCTGTGCAGTAGAACGGCACGAGGGATGTGAAAGGCCGTGGAACACCTGTCGGCGCATGGGACCAGGAATCCAAGGTCGCGGTCTACCAGTACTGACGTCACAGAGGAGGGTGGTGTTGGAGTCTTCGACGGGAAAATCTTCCCAATGGAGGGACGTGCAGGATGTCCTACAAGCTTGATACTCTGGATCCTGTCGTTGGGCTTCAGCCAAGGCGTTGTAATCCAATCCCAGTTGAACGGCAGCCTACGTGTTTCTTGACAGGGCATCGGCAACGGGATTCATTTTCCCAGGGACGTATTGGAGGGTGCAATTGTATTCAGCCACAGCGGAGAGATGTCGGCGTTGACGGGCGGACCAGGCGTCAGACTGTCAAGTGAAGGCGTGCACCAGAGGCATGTGGTCTGTGCGAATGATGAAGGGCGTACCTTCTAAGAAATGGCGAAAGTGACGGACAGCCAAGTGCACCGCCAGCAATTCTCGATCGAAGGTAGAATAACCCGATTCTGCCTTGGACAGTTTTCTGCTGAAGAAGGCCAATGGGCGGGGCGAGCCTTTGACCACCTGCTCGAGTACTGCACCAATAGCGACGTCGCTGGCATCGGTGGAGAGAAGGAGAGGGGCGTGTGGGATAGGAAAAGTGAGAGCCGCAGCAGTTGATAGGGCCTTCTTTGCATTGCAGAAGGCTGCTTCTTGAAGGGGACCCCACTTCAGGTCCTTTGGCTTGCCCTTGAGGGAGGCGTAGAGGGGAGCAAGAGTGGCGGCAATGGCTGGCAGAAAACGGTGATAATAGTTGATCATGCCCAAGAATTCCTGCAGAGCTTTGACGGTCGAGGGCGCGGGGAAATTCTGAACGGCTGCTACCTTCTCAGGGAGGGGATGAACTCCTTCAGGAGTGATACAGTGCCCTAAGAACGACACTTCGTTGGCGCCAAAGGTACACTTGTCGTACCGGACTACAAGGCCGTTTTGTTGCAGGCGGTCGAGCACGATGCGCAGGTCACGGAGGTGTTCCTCTTTTGAGGAGTAGAACACAGGTATGTCGTCCACATAACATACACAGAAAGGGAGGTCCCCTAAGATGCCATCCATGAGATGTTGAAACGTTGCCCCAGCATTACGAAGGCCAAAACAGGAGTAATTGAAGGTGTATGTGCCAAACGGAGTGGTGATGGCGGTCTTGGGGATGTCTTCTGGGTTCATAGGCACCTGATAATACCCCTTCAGGAGGTCGAGCGTAGAGAAAACCTTCGCTTTGTGCTGGTAGGAGGTTACATCGGCAATGTTTGGGAGGGGGTAGTGATCCGGTTCTGTTTGCATGTTCAGGCGCCTGTAATCCCCGCACGGACGGAGGGAGCCGTCTTTCTTCAGAACGATGTGTAAGGGTGACGACCATGGGCTGGAGGCCTTTTGGCAAAGGCCCATTTTCTCCATTTCGGAGAACGTCTGTTTGGTGGCTGCCAATCGTTCCGGTGCCAAACATCTGAATTTTGCGAAGACTGGGGGTCCCGTCATCTTGATATGGTGATAAATACCATGCTTGGCAGGAACCGTGGGCGTTTGGCGAAGTTCTGGACGGAAAACTTCCGGGTACGACGTGAGGAGGTGGGCGTAGGCATCCGTGGGTGCGCTGATGTGGAGAGCGAGGTTAGAGGTGGCGGGTTGAAGAGGTGTCGACAAGTACGAGTCTGCCTTGACCAATCGTCAGTGGGCGACATCGACCAGAAGGTGGAAATGAGAGAGGAAATCCGCACCGAGGATTGGCATTGTGACATCAGCAACGAGAAACTTCCAATTGAATTTACTGTTTCCGAACGATAATGTGAGGTTCTCGTAACCGTAAGTGGGTATCGCAGATCCCTTGGCAGCTACCAAGCGGAAATCGGCAGATGTAGACAGACTACTTTGTGCCTTGAAGAGTTTCCTTGGCAAAAGAGAACGACAAGCACCCCTGTCTACCAAAAATCGCACGCCCATTCCTGCATCCTGTAAAAAGAAAAGATTAGAAACATGTGAGGCCACCGCCACAAGCGGTGGCCTACTTACACGTTTTTTTGGCCACTGACAATCTTTGGCACATTTCTTCGCGGTTGCCCCGAATCTGAAGTGGTAGTAGCAAAACTGCGGCGGATGGGAGGTAGTAAGTGGCTGTAGAAGTCGTTCGTTGGGGCGCGAGCGATTGGTGGATGGTGGGCGGCTTTGTCGCCGCTTCGGCACGTCACGGGGTAGGCGTGTATGTCCTACGGCATTCATGTCAGCTTCGGTTAACGTTGAATAGGCATCCTCGTCGTCAGAGGTGGAGGCGTTGATGGAGGTCTTGAAGTGGCTGTCCATAAGGGTGTCGGCTTTGTTCATCAAGTGCTTTATGGGTAAACTATCGACATCGGGTATGGCAGAGCGTACAGGTTCAGGTAAACGGCGTATCCAAAGGGCACGGAGTAGGTTCACCTTACGAGGAGAGCCGTCTGCGGCAGGTTGAAGGCAAGCGATACTGGTCATTTCCCTGAGGGCAAGCGAAGCCCTTTGGTCCCCCAACTGTTGTTGCGAGAGCTGAAAAAGCTTTGCTATACGGGCGGCTGGCGACGGCGAGAACTGCTGCAGAAGGTATGTTTTGAGGGCGTCATACGCTATTGGGGTGTCTCCTTGTTCACAAAGCCAGTCGGATATTTCTGGGAAGGTGTCCTCGGGTATCGCCGCGAGAACATAATCCGCTTTGGTGGTTGAGCGAGTCACGCCCCTGATACGAAAGTGGACTTCAGCGCGTTGAAACCAAGCAAACGCTTCTCTGCTGGCGAACGGTGAAAGTTTCAATGGGGCGGCCGCGGCGCCAACTGCAGTAGAGTCCGTCTCCGTCATAGTACCAACGATGGAGGGGCGAGGGAGGTGGGGGTGGAAGGCAGTGGGAGCGAGTCGACTTCCGGGGTCACCAATGTGGCGGCGCCGAGTAAGGCTGCGAACTCAAAGACAGGTTGGGAACGACTGAGTTATATTATTGTAGAACATTCTCCTTATATACAAAACCTCAAGGCAACAGGACATAACAAGTTCACAAGACAGACAATATTACAGAGGAAAAACCAGACATGAATTTTCATGTTCGTTTTAGTGCGAGGGAAGAGCGAAGATACAAGCATAATATATACAAAAGGAATTATGTACAATTGTGTGAAACACGGTTGGTACAAGAGCATGGTATCAGACAGGTGGATCTTACCTGTCGCAATTCACATCTTAAAGCCCTATCCCACAGAATTATGATTGAAATACGAATGAATCGAGGTCAGTTGACGACAGCATGCACCAGGATATATGGGGGCTCCTTATCAGTCTACAATTAAATGGCTTGAGTTCTCATATCAGTTCTTATATAATGTTTACAGACGCTTGTATGTCACGAGGATCAGAATTCGGATTTTTTCGCGTTGGTGACGTATAATAATACTTGTTTTTTTCCGGGACAGAATAAATATGAACCAATTAGCAAGCAACCTTAGCAGCGTCACAATTGTCAATCAGGGGAATTAATTCATAAAAAGCAATAATAATAATAATAATAATAATAATAATAATAATAATAATAATAATAATAATAACAATAACCTAAGCTCTTCGGTGGTACCTGTCACATAAAGATCATTGCTCTCTGTTTATTTTACTTCAATTAAATTCATAATAACGAACGCAAATAATAGTAAGAGACACAAATAAGTGACTTTTTACCACTAATTCTTATAGAAAAATTCAGAAATTAATAATTGAAAAGATATTTCATATATTTCATAACGCATGAATACATGGGATCAGAAAAATAGCAAAATTCACCAAAGTTTTAGTATTCCTTCAGCTGTAAATTTTTAGATCCAAAGCACAAATACCACAAAGATACCGGCTGCAATAAAAGCTAAAACATAATCCCGGTTCATCCTCGTTAATCTCAGATAATCTCTAATTCTGAGCCTTTCCTCGGGTCTCTTAAAAGGTCAGAATGAATCTCTTCGTGCAGTAGATTACTCCGACCTTGACAAAACACAACGCTCTAAGAACAAAGTTTTCTTCCTGCCGAGTTTTGCATAAGGCGCAGCAGGTACAATGTTGAGGTCAAAACAATGAACAAGAATAAAATAATTGGTACAAATCTAAAAACAAACATTTGCACCTTGGGGGAAAAATGCTTTAAGATGAGAACGAAGTTTGGAAGAGAGATAGACTCACCCAAAGAACGAAGTGGGCTTAACGAGCAATGGCAAATCTAATCTCGCACTAATTCTAAAGAAAGCAATTGCTACTTATGTTCAAGGCTTTATACTAAATGTGGCCAATTGGAGACGCCCATGCCTAGCAATTTGTCGGACTGGGGTTCGAGCCCCGATCAAGCTCGTTAGTTTCTTGTAGTTTCTGT
>NC_090754.1:80375983-80380983 GCF_036898095.1 Palaemon carinicauda
TGTAACATGGTCTTCCACTGCCTTGGGTTAGAGTTCTGTTTCTTGAGGGTACACTCGGGGCATACTATTCTACCTTATTTCTCTTCCTCTTGTTTTGTTAAAGTTTTTCATAGTTTATATAGGAGATATTTATTTTAATGATGTTACTGTTCTTAAAATATTCTATGTTTTCTTGTTTCCTCTCCTCACTAGGCTACCTTCCCTGTTGGAGCCCCTTGGGCTTATAGTATCCTGCTTTTCCAACTAGGGTTGTAGCTTAGCAGGTAATAATAATAATAATAATAATAATAATGATAATAATAATAATAATAATAAATCATCACCATCATCATCATCTCCTCCTACGCCTATTGACGCAAAGGCCCTAGGTTAAATTTCGCCTTTCGTCTCTATCTTGAGCTCTTAATTCAATACTTCTCCATTCATCATCTCCTATTTCGCGCTTCATAGTTCTTACCCATGTAGGCCTGAGTCTTCCAATTCTTCTAGTGCCTTGTGGAGCCCAGCTGAAAGTTTGGTGAACTAATCTCTTTTGGGGAGTGCAAAGAGCATGCACAAACCATCGCCATCTACCCATCATCATGTTCTCATCCACATATGGCACTCGAGTAATCTCTCTTATAGTTTCATTTCTAATCCTGTCCTGCCATTTAATTCCCAATATCCTTCTAAGGGCTTTGTTCTCAAATCTACTAAACCTATTGGAGATTGTTTCATCGTCATACCATGACTCCTGTCCATAGAGTAACATTATAATATAATTTTGTTACAAATTGTATTGAATCTCATCTCTAGACGCAGCATGTAAGGGTAAGGTAAGATGTATTAAGGTCAAACTTTTGCATATCTAAATTACGAAGATTTTTCGAATCATCTGTAACGTTCTGTGTTTGCTTTTGTTGATGTTATGTACCTATCACCTACACGAAATAATTTCTTGTTGCAGTGTATTTGCAATGTAGGCGAGCGAGCCAGAATGTGCGTGCATGCATACAAGCATGTGTTTGGGCCTACGTGACAAACAGCCGTTGCCAAAATTGAAGTGCAAGTCGTATGTCGTAAATATTTTTGCTTCTGAAATAGACCATAAAATATACAAGTTTCTATCACATTTCTTTATTTCCAATACGTTTCTTTCCATTTAATTTAATCTTTCTTTATTAAAAAAAAAAAAAAGAAGTTTAGAATAACATTGTATCCTACATTCAACAAACAAATCGTCTGGTTTTAGCCTGAGAAATGTAAATAAATGTAGCAGGCCAATAAACGATGGTCTTTATATTTATTAAGAAATCTGAATTCTGAAACAGCGTATGACAAACAAATTCTTAAACTGAACTTGTGGAATGCAAATGCTAAGCCAAAAACCATCTCTCTCTCTCTCTCTCTCTCTCTCTCTCTCTCTCTCTCTCTCTCTCTCTCTCTCTCTCTCATACACATTAACCCCATTTCCTCAGCATGGTAAAAAAAGGGGGTAATTGTCCATAGGCGTTTTTATGGAACGTTGTACTCTGTGTTAATTATTACCGTTATATTATAATTGAAAACAAGGTCATAATTACAAGGAAGACAATAAGTAAGATTATAGACAATACTAAATAGCGAGATGACTTCCAAAATACCTTAATAAAAACTATGAAACTTTTTTTTTTTTTTTTTTAATAATGAAAGCAGAAGTGTCAATAAAGATTAACTCAGAATCCAGGTAAAAACAACGTAGGTACAAAAGACTTTTGAATAAGTACAAACAACTTTCAATAATGTTTCAATGACCGAAAAGTCTGGCTGAATAATGATGAATTGATGATAATATTGAAAGACTTTTAATAAGGTAATAAATTTATCTTCATGGCTACTAATAAAAACCAAGCTCACTGGGTATACGATTGCATTTCCAACTAGGGTTGTAGCTTAGATAATAATAATAATAATAATAATAATAATAATAATAATAATAATAATAATAATAATAATAATAATAAGACTGCTACACAAGGTTTAATAAGGCAATAAATTCCAGGGTAAATTCAATTTTTCTTCATTTTTAATTTCTTTTTGTGCAAAGGGTATAAACCCATAGTCGGGCACATCAAGGCACCGCTGTAGCCAACTCCAAGATTTGCAAGATCTATGTCAAGACAAATCACTCAAGTGAAACAAGTTAATAAGAACAATTTATTTTGAATAACTATTCACTGAACTTCATGAAATTATTATTATTATTATTATTATTATTATTATTATTATTATTATTATTAATTGCTAAGCTACAACCCTAGTTGGAAAAGCAAGATGCTATAAGCCCAGGGACCCCAACAGGGAAAATAGCCCAGTAAGAAAAGGAAACGAGGAAAAATTAAATATTTTAAAAACAGTAACAACATTAAAATAGATATTTCCTATATAAACTATAAATAGTTTAATAAAACAAGAGGAAGAGAAATTGGATAGAATAGTGTACCTTCAAGCAAGAAATAAAAGAAATAACACAAAGTTGACGAGTACTTAGTCATTTTAAAGAAACTTTTTTTTGGGGTTAAATCTCACTTAAGAAAATCGTCTTCGTCTTGTGGTTGCAATGTAACAAATTGCGAACAACACTGGCAACAACATAACATGACCCTTAGCGTCACTAACACCCAACTACTGTATCATCTGTCACGTCTGCAACAGCTGATGGACTTTTCAAATGACACCAAGAGCTTTTTGTATTCAGAAAATATTTAGCACACCCAGTGGGCAAGACCAGCCAGGCAAAGGTCATTACGAAATGAATGTTTACTATTTTTTCTATAGAGGAGATAATTAATGCTATTGTTATTACCGTTAATTTCAGTTATCAGTATTATTGCCGTTCCTGTTATTATCTACTTCAATGTTACATGACTGAGGGGTTCCATAAAGGGAGAGCAACACGAATGCCTGACAAAACCCCCACCGACGAAACCCCCACTGACGAAACCCCCACCCGACATAACCCACACCCGACAAAACGCCTACATGACAAAAACTCCACCCGACAAAATCCCCACATGACAAAAACTCCACCCGACAAAACGCCCACATGACAAAAACTCCACCCGACAAAATCCCCACATGACAAAAACTCCACCCGACAAAATCCCCACATGACAAAAACTCCACCCGACAAAATCCCCACATGACAAAAACTCCACCCGACAAAACGCCCACATGACAAAAACTCCACCCGACAAAATCCCCACATGACAAAAACTCCACCCGACAAAACGCCCACATGACAAAAACTCCACCCGACAAAATCCCCACATGACAAAAACTCCACCCGACAAAATCCCCACATGACAAAAACTCCACCCGACAAAACGCCCACATGACAAAAACTCCACCCGACAAAATCCCCACATGACAAAAACTCCACCCGACAAAACGCCCACATGACAAAAACTCCACCCGACAAAATCCCCACATGACAAAAACTCCACCCGACAAAATCCCCACATGACAAAAACTCCACCCGACAAAATCCCCACATGACAAAAACTCCACCCGACAAAACGCCCACATGACAAAAACTCCACCCGACAAAATCCCCACATGACAAAAACTCCACCCGACAAAACGCCCACATGACAAAAACTCCACCCGACAAAATCCCCACATGACAAAAACTCCACCCGACAAAATCCCCACATGACAAAAACTCCACCCGACAAAATCCCCACATGACAAAAACTCCACCCGACAAAATCCCCACATGACAAAAACTCCACCCGACAAAATCCCCACATGACAAAAACTCCACCCGACAAAATCCCCACATGACAAAAACTCCACCCGACAAAATCCCCACATGACAAAAACTCCACCCGACAAAATCCCCACATGATAAAAACTCCACCCGACGAAACCCCCACATGACAAAAACCCCACCCTACAAAACCTAAATTTGCTAAGTTTTAGTTATAGTCGGTCATTGTTTTTATTTATTTACATATTTATGAAAATTTTCGGCATGATGACAGCTTAAACTATTTTAAATATGCATATTCAAGATCTGTATCGTCGGTGGGGATATTGTCGGGTGGGGGTTTTGTCGGTTCCCCTAGCAACACAGTATGGAAATAGAGATGGAAAAGTGAATAAGCAATGATCAACTCTCACTTGATGCAAAACTCTGCAGGGAGCGAATGAACTATTTATCTGTATTATTATCATTATTATTATTATTATTATTATTATTATTATTACTTGCTAAGTTACAGCCTTAGTTGGAAAAGCAGGATGCTATAAGCCCAAGGGCTCCAACAGGGAAAATAGCCCAGTGAAGATAGGAAACAAGGAGAAGTAAAATATTTTAAGAACGGTAACACCTAAACAAATATTTCCTATATAAAGCAGAAAAACTTTAAGAATACAAGAAGAGAAATTAGATAGAATAGTGTGCCCGAGTGTACCCTCAAGCAAGAGAACTCTAACCCATGACAGTACACCATGGTACATGGAATTTAAGAATGGCGATAGGATTAACTGTTATTATTACTCTTTTGATTAAAATACTTTGTTGTAAAAATACTTTCAACATACTATAGATCTTATAGATCAAATGCCAATCAAGAAAATTATTCAATTATTGATTGATTGAATAACCTACAGATGGAATTACTCTACCGAGATAAATTGGAGAAGAGCTGAGACTATCTGATCTCTAAATTTCATCAGGATAATTAAATCGGCTTCTATCTAAAATAAAAGACGAATTCCTACGTATTTTAGTCTAATCGGGTAGTTGAATCGATTGAACTTCTAAAGTTCAAACTTGCAGCAAATGTATTTTATGTTGAGCAGGCTGACTTTAGTCTTTTAACAGTTTATATATGAAATGTCTGTTTTTATGTTGTTACTGTTTTTAATATATGTTATTTTAATTGTTCATTATTTCTCAGATCGTTTATCTATTTCCTTGTTTCCTTTCCTCACCGAGCTATTTTTCCCTGTTGGAGCCCTTTGGCTTATAGCAT
>NC_090754.1:80385983-80400983 GCF_036898095.1 Palaemon carinicauda
GGGTACGAGAGCAAACTAAAGTAGAGGATATTCTAAAAACATTCAAGAAAAAGAAATGGACAAGGGCAGGGCATAAAATGAGAATGCCAGATAATAGAATGGCAAGATGATTACCATAATAGATCCCTAGAGATTGCAAACGAAGTAGGGGAACGAAGAGAAGGCGATGGATTGATAAGCTAAAAAAAATTTGTTGGTATAGACTGGCGTAGAAAGGTCATAAACAGACGCGTGTGGAAGAACATTTCTGAGGCATTTGTCCTGCAGTGGGCTAGCAACGGCTGATGAATTTATATATATATATATATATATATATATATATATATATATATATATATATATATATATATATGTATATATATATACCTGTAAATATATATATATATATATATATATATATATATATATATATATATATATATATATATATATGTATATATATATATACCTATAAATATATATATATATATATATATATATATATATATATAAATATATATATATATATATGTATATATATATATACCTATAAATATATATATATATATATATATATATATATATATATAAATATATATATATATATATATATATATATATATATATACATATGTATGTATATATATATATATATATATATATATATATATATATATATATATATATATATATATATACATATATATATACATATACACATACATATATGTATGCATATATATATATATATATATATATATATATATATATATATATATATATATATATATACATATATACACACAAAAGTTTTATTAATATGCAATGCCAAACCACATATAAAAACACTCACGTCACATAACTTTTCTTACCAAAGCTCACGAAATGAGAATCCCTCGACACAATTGACAGACGATAATGCCGGGTGAAATAAAACTTAAGGTCTATTTCCGCCTCTCTCTCTCTCTCTCTCTCTCTCTCTCTCTCTCTCTCTCTCTCTCTCTCTCTCTCTCTCTCTCATCTGAAGAATGTCCACAGAACAAAGGGGTACAGATGAAAGGAAAGAGTTTGACACACCTCGAGATGTTCGGGGAAGATTAGCAACCGAGAGAGAGAGAGAGAGAGAGAGAGAGAGAGAGAGAGAGAGAGAGAGAGAGTCTCTTTGCTTTGCCTAATTATAAGAACTTCTGAGGAAAATAGATTAAGACTAAAAGTAAATCACGTCTTTTCAGGAACTAACCAGAATTATTCGAAGAAAATTCAGAATGATGTTGTTAGCATGTCTATAGGCTTGTACTTATGTACGTAAGACAAGCAAAATTTGCATATTCATATCCTTATTCACACAAAATCTAATCTATATTTTTTATGGTGAGAGTTGAGCTATCAGAGATGAATTAAAAATATATTTCTATTATTTCTAAATACTGTACTATTTGTTCATTTCAAGATGTATTTATCCTTCATGTATCCAATGATTTAAATCACTTATCTCGCAATTAGTAATTTACAATAGATACGCATAAAAAGCTAATATAATTCAAGCAAATTCAAAAAAGAAAATTGAGAAAATAATAACGTCTCAGAAGAGCTACTTTTCGTTTATAAAGTATAGAACAAGCCAATTTCATCTTGTCTTCTAGAAAGGCTTAATATTTCCTGAATAAAGGGATTTTCACTTCTTAACAACTGAACCTCAGGGTGAATAAATTGCCTTATTTCACTCCCTATCACTTGTATGATAAGCATTTAAGGCCATCTGATCAAAGTCACTGATTGCATTGTTTGATAAGTACTGTTCTCTTAAGAAATCACCTTTTTACACTACACAGAACTTCAAACAAGGTAGCTGATATCCTTAATTTGATTTAATGAGAAGTAATTATAAATTTTTATACAATAGACAGGATAAAGATCCCTTTCCAGGACTCTTAGTGGGTGCTGGCCCTTCCCATACACCAACCCGGTTACATTGAAAGGTTGTTTGTTCAGTTCCCTTACCCGTGACTGTCTTAAGGGAAGGGTCGTGGCTAACACCAGCTAGACACTTTAGTCATGAAGAATTAGAGATAACACTGGAAAATATTAGAAATTGAATTTTGGAAAAGCACTCGAAATAAAGGAAGGTTTACCATACTATAAAAAGGAGCGGAGAAATCCCTATTCTTAAAATATATTATCTTTCCTCGAGTCCTTTTCTCACTCCCTGTTGAAGCCCCTGGACTTATTGTATCCTGCTTTTCCAACTAGGGTTGTAGCTTAGCAAGTAATAATAATAATAACAATAATAGGACTCGAGTATCCCACCTCTGAGGACAGTGGGATTAAGGCAGGATATAACATAAGAATAGATTCTCTTTGTAGCTTTGTCAATGGAAGCCCCACATTACACGCATTCAATTGCCATTTTATTTTTCTTGCAGAGAAAAAAATAATAATGGTTAAATTGACAAAATCGATATCATGGCAATCCATTAAAGGTTTAAAGGGTGCTCATGAATAGCAGAAGCAAATGACAGTCACAATGACTTAGCTAGCAGGATAGTGCCCAAGAGACTGACCATGTATCATTAAAGGTTTAACGGCTACTCATGAATGGAAGAAACAAATGACAGTCACAGTGCCCTAGCTAGCAGGATAGTGCCCTAGAGACTGACCATGTATCATTAAAGGTTTAAAGGCTACTCATGAATGGAAGAAACAAATGACAGTCACAGTGCCCTAGCTAGCAGGATAGTGCCCTAGAGACTGACCATGTATCATTAAAGGTTTAAAGGCTACTCATGAATGGAAGAAACAAAGGACAGTGACAATGCCCTAGCTAGCAGGATAGTGCCCTAGAGACTGACCATATATACATATGATCAACGCCCAAGCCCCTGTCCACCCAAATTACGACCAGGGAGGGACAGACCATAGCTGCTGATGGTTCCCCCACATCCCCCATAATTACATCACAAGGATGAAGAGGTTGCACACACTATAAGAAACTATCGAGGTTGAGTGTAATCCGAACACCAGTCCAGCAGATCACCTGATAAGGATCATTTCAATAGGTCCCCACAACCCAAATTTTCCTCGTAATTACTTAGCAATTAACAACTAATTAGCTAGTTGCGTTGTAGCTTGTTTACCTTCTACGTTAGGATTCAGACCTGGAATTCCTTATCTAGCTAAAACAAACTATAAAAACTATAAAAACTAACTAAAACTATAAAAAATATAATTGATGCATATAACTGTACACATTATCATCAGTAATTCAGAATTTATCAGTCAACAAATTCCTAAGTCTACTGAAGAAATGTCGGCTATAAAAAACAAATCGTAATGATAAGTCTATAAGGTTTGTAATTATTTACACAGGACGTCCTACGCACAATGTCAACATTAAAAAGGAAATTAAGAAAGAAAGGTTTGGTTCCAAGTGGGTTAGACAATATTTTCAAGATAAACTTTGAACTTAATTTTTCTCGGAAAGACTAAATCAAAGGCAGTTCTTCTAATATGTAATTCTCTAGATACCACAATTTTATTATTATTATCATCATCATCATCATTATTATTATTATTATAATTTTCTAAGCTAAAACCCTAGTTGGAAAAACAGGATGTTACAACCCCAGGAGCCCCTACAGGGAAAATAACCTGTGAGGAAAGGAAACAAGGAAAAATAAAATATTTTAAGAACAATAACATCAAAATAAATAATTCCTATATAAACTATAAAAACTTCAACAAAAAAAGAGGAAGAGAAATTAGGTAGAACAGTGTGCCTGAGTACACCCTCAAACAAGAGACCCCTAACCCAAGACGGTGGAAGACCATGGTACAGAGACTGTGTCACCACACAAGGATAGAGAACAATTGTGCAGCAAAGAGTCCATACACCATTCTATAACGATTTGAATATTAACTTTAATAAAGAAGCATCACTAAACTGTAGAATTTGAATATACAGCAACTACATTGGATCCTTCTTTCTGGTTACGGTTCACTTTTCTTTGCCTACACATACACCCGATAGTCTGGCATATTCTTTACAGATTCTCCTCTGTCCTCACTGACAACACTGTGGTTACCAAACAATTCTTCTTCACCCAAGGGTTAACTACTGCACTGTAATTGTCCAGTGGCCACTTTCCTCTTGGTAAGGGTCAAAAAGACTCTTCTACCCTTACCAAGAGGAAAATAGCCAATGCAGTAGTTAACCCCTTAAGCGAGAAAGAATTGTTCAGTAATCAGTGTTGTCAGGTGTATGAGAACAAAGGAGAATCTGTATAGAATAAGCCTGACTATTCTGTGTACTTGTAGGCAATAGGAAATGAACAGTAACTAGAGAGAAGGATCCAATATCGTACTGTCTGGCCAGTCAAAGGACCCAATAACTCTCTAGCGGTAGTATCTCAACGGGTGGCTGGTGCCCTAGCCAACCTACTACCCAGGTTATGTATGGGTCATTCCTTCTGCTGGCTAAAGTAGACAGTGCATCAAGGCAGCAGTGTTGCATCTAACAACTTCCACACTGCAACATTCAACCCGTAGAGATTAAAAATCTCAAAATTCTAAGTTCAGTATTTTTTTCTTTTCTGTCTTCAGCCTGACTTCAGAATTCTCCCCCCTCGTTTGTGTTTGACTTATCTAAAGATAAGGCTCATTCTTACTCCTGCATTTTCTGAACACAGCTGTTGTTACGCTAGTTTATAGAACCCAATCAATCAATGGCCTTTCTTGTTTACCTTCCAAACGGACATGTATATTGAAACAGCAGTCCATCAACATTCACCTTTTTTTTTCCCGCAGCTTACAGAAAACAACAAAGGATTAGCTAATTAACAAAGCATTCAAATAAAGAGAGAAAGTAAGAAAATTCACGAAAAAAAACTTGAAGTTTCTGCGGGAATACCTAAAAGTCATTTAAATGTCATAGAAAGGACAAATTCCGGCAGGCTAAAATGAGGTCACGTACCTTCAAACAGGAAGGATAATGAAAATGATTAATCATCGAACATTGCCACTGCAAATGAAAATGGTTAATAATATTCATGTTGGTAAGACGACAAAAGAAAAACAATGAACTATAGTCCATTTCTTTTAGCGAGACAGATTTGCACAGACTCGCAGCGGTGCCCTTTTGGCTCGGAGAAGTTTCCTGATTGCTGATTGGTTAGAATTATCTTGTCCAACCAATCAGCGATCAGGAAACTTTTCCGAGCTAAAAGAGTACCGCTGCGAGTCTGTGCAAATATGCCTCGCTAAAAGAAATGGACTATAGAGGGGCACTTACAGGCACAGACCTCCACCGCGGCAGGTTATTTCTCGACCTTTTGCTCGATCTTCACTTTGACCTTAGACCTTAATATGTATGAATTGGCGTGGATTTTCATACACTCAAATATGAACAAAGTTTGAGGGGCACTTGGTAAAGCACAGACCTCCACCGCGGCAGCTTATTTCTTGGCCTTATGCTCAATCTTGACCTTGACTTTTGACCTTAAAATGTATTAATTGGCGTCGAATTTTATACATTCACTTATAAACCAAGTTTGAAGTCTGTGACAACGATGTCCAAACCTAAGGCTGATTACGTAAATTGGATATTTTGCTTGACTGTGACCTTTACCTTTGACCTTCACGTTCCAAAATTTAATAATTTCCAGCTTTTTATATACCTGTCAATCGCTGTAAAGTTTCATTACTCAACGACTAAAATTGTGGGTAGGAAGCCGTTCCCAAACGAAAACACAAACACACTAACAGGGGCGAAAACATAACCTTCCAACTTCGCTGGTGGAGGTAAATATCTTGAAAAATTCGCGATACAAATAAAATACACGTATGAACAAACATGACTCTGTATCATGTGAATAAATTAAATAATATATGTACATACATAAAAAGGAGCATACTTAAAGAAGTATATTTAAACCTTGAACTCGGTACTAATACCATTGTACTTATTCCTTTAATAAAACTTACATTGGGCGTTGCGAGCCTCTTTAATATACATAACACAGATTTAATATAAACTAAAACACTCACCGAACGAGATTTAAATATCAGGGTCGGAGAGGAAACATAATACTATATCTGACACTTTTCGAATGTTCAAATAACTCGCAATAGAACTTTTTTAACCCTGGAGAGTTTCTGAAATATTTATGCATGAAAATATATAGCAGTTTTGGTTTGGGGAGCATTCGCCAACAACAACAAAAACAACGGTTGTGATGACAATTAAATGACAACCAATATTTGCTTAAACTTCAGATGTCTCCTGTGTTTACTGGATAAGAAGACGATGGTTTCACTGTGCATTTTGCTTGTAGCTGAAGTGAGGGATAATAATAATAATAATAATAATAATAATAATAATAATAATAATAATAATAAGAAGAAGAAGAAGAAGAAGAAGAAGAAGAAGAAGAAGAAGAAGAAGAAGAAGAAGAAGAAGAAGAAGAAGAAGAAGAAGAAGAAGAAGAAGAAGAAGAAGAAGAAGAAGAAGAAAACATTTAACTAATGAATAACTTTAGATGACTTCACACTTATGTAATTCATTGAGTGGCTTTAACTGAAGGTAATATATATATATATATATATATATATATATATATATATATATATATATATATATATATATATATATATATATATATATATACATATATATGCATATATATATATGTATATATATATATATATATATATATATATATATATATATATATATATTATATATACATATATATATATACATATATATATATATATATATAGAGAGAGAGAGAGAGAGAGAGAGAGAGAGAGAGAGAGAGAGAGAGAGAGAGAGAGAGAGAGAGAGAGAGAGAGCAATAAACCACAAGAAAAATTAAAATACAGAGTGAATCCTGACTGGCTTTGACTCTCGACATCATCGGGACTGATATATGAGCTATGGAGTGTAACAAGTAGAGCTCTGGACGTTTTACTCTACCATCCCAATCCTTATTAAAGGAAAAGGCTAATGATCTAAGCCTCTAAGCAGCTGGAATAGTAATTCCTTTAGGGATAAATTAACTTCACCCTCGAAGCAAAGGTTTTTCTGTTGAACAAGCTGACATAAGTCTTTTTGTACTTTATATATGAAATATCTGTTTTGATGTTACTGTTTTTAGACTATTTTAATCGTTCATTATTTCTCATGAGGTTTATTTCCTTATTTCCTTTCCTCACTGAGCTATTTTTCCCTATTGGAGCCCTTGGGCATATAGTATCGTGCTTTTCTAACTAGGGGTGTAGCTTAATTAGTAGTAGTAGTAGAAGTAATAATAATAATAATAATAATAATAATAATAATAACTCACACCAGCAGCAAAAACAACCTCAACCATTGAAGTTATGATGAGAACTTCAAAATTAATATTGATCAATTTAACCTCCATTTATTAAGCTTATATGGGTCACGGATTAAAAAGAGACCTTGGTATTATATTGCTTATTGAATCTGTCACGAGGGGCGCAAGATGATGTTAACACGGGTAGCGCATGTGGCACCTGGGCATGGACGTAGGCACGTTTTAAAAGTTTAAAGGTTTAAAGGCCACTAATGAATGGCAGAGGCAAGGGACAATGACACTGCCCTATCAAGCAGGACAATGACATAGAGACTGACCATATATACATATGATCAGCGCCCAAGCCCCTCTCCACCCAAGCTAGGATCAAGGAGGGACAAAGCAAGGATTTTCATATCAAAGAGGTTTACATAATCTCATTAATTTCAATCTATTCTTAAAGTAAATCTAAATCATTAAAATTATTCATTAACTTTTCATTAACCTTTAAATTCCATGCTTCGAATGACACAGACATCAAAATTTTCATAACTAAATTAACGATTATTTGGAAGAGCAAAGCTGAAATAACTGTAAAGTTGACGAATATACAAATATATTTTAAATCTGTGTATGTTACGGAAGCTTTGTGGTATCTTTTATAGCTAAATAAGAAATAGGTAAAATAATATATCAATATGGATATCATACATCACCCCCGCAAAAAAAAAAAAAAAAAAAAAAAAAAAAAAAAAAAAAAAAAAAAAAACTTAATAGCATGAATTTGCAATACATTTTAAGATCAGCGAGAACATTCTTTTATATTAACACTTAGAAAAAAAACCGTAATTTTTTATCGGAAAATCGTAAAAATATACTGTTCTCAACCGTATTTCAGTAAAATACAGGAGACCTTAATTTTACCTTACTTTGTTATTATCTTTTACGGGTTTGTGACCGTAATATCACTCCTTTACGTCAATATATCAGTTTTAAAACAGTGAAAATCCTGGAATAAATGTTGCCAGACTTTTACCGTTGTTTTTTTTTAAGTGTTGCCATAGCTAGGCAAGTAATATGTCTACAGTTTTCCCATATTAAAATTGACATGATTTTCATCGATGTTCATATCAAACTTAACAATTTTGATCACATTTCATAAAAAATCAAATGAAACTAATGTTATACATTATATGTAGGATGTATGATGTAATTTTTCGTTGAAAGTGAAGCCCCTTTCCGTTTTATGCTTATAACAACATCGGCAAAGATTCCTTTTCTCATAAATGAAAAATTCGCTGTATAGCGTTCCGGAAGGAGAATTAGTCAAGATGACTCATCCATTCATTAGAAACAGTGCTTTTGTCTTACTGTGAAAATTAACTATGTGTAGGAGGGCATGTGTCTGCGTTTGTGTGTTTGTGTGTGTATCCAAGGCATACACAAGATGTCAATAAGTATTTTGAAGCCTTCGGTAATAATTTATCTTTAATTGTTATATTGCACATTTCCCCTAAATGCAACCTTAGAAAAAACAAATATTTCGTTGTAAGCTCCAAATCAACCATGACCTACATTTCTGACAAAATTCTCAAAAGAATTTTCATTTTTAAAGAAAATTTTCAAACTGAGGTTTCATAAAAGGAAGATTATTGCTGACTAAATCTAAAATGTAAGATGCAATAAAGTTTAAGCAAACATTATTAACTTAAAAAAGAAAATAATGTTCTTTAACTTTTTGTAGAAAACAGAAAATACTACACAAGAGTATTCAACGGACCATTGAAATTCTTTATGACGGAGAACAACTTCTTTATGTTTTCTGAAATATTTGGAGTGAGAAAATGTATCTATCTCTCCTTTATTTGGAAAAGTACTGTCCAGATTGAAAAGCCAAAGATTTGTATTATATATATATATATATATATATATATATATATATATATATATATATATATATATATATATATATATATATATATATACTATAAACACGCTCATATTATACATACATGTACACACACACACACACACACACACACACATATATATATATATATATATATATATATATATATATATATATATATATATATATATATATATATATATATATATATATATATAAACAACACACATGTACACCAGTACAAAACATACACAAAAAACACATACATACCGTATAATAGCCTACTATGAGATTCAGGGCCTATGTAACACGGTTTTTTGGACTTTGCTCCTTAACAAAGCATCGGATGTAGCTGAAAGTTGACATATGTATATTTTACAACCACACACAAATTTTGTTAGTATTATCAATAACTTAAACCCGATAGTTTTAATTTCTATAGAGTAAAAATTATCTGGCCGACGCCATGGCCAGTGATAACGAGCCAAGAGTCGAAAACATTCATTACGTAAGCAATGTAAACACCTTTTGACAAAATTTTGCCCCGCCCATCCACCAGACACCCATTCACCTTCTTCCATCGGCTCTGAAACCCATAACAGTCAAGAATGGCTAACAGGATTTGGAATTGCCCCCGTGGTTGCAAAACTGCATTTGTCTTACGACTTGCAACTTTATACAGTCAAGAGAAAGACCGTGGCCATATTTACTATAGCCTGAATAGATAATTATTCAGTTTCTAGTTTAAATCCAATGTTTATGGTCTGATTTGCATTTAACGTAACATTATTATAATACTTGTAATGTCATTCAGGCTTTTGAACATTTCCATTAACTATTGACTATGCCGCGAAGAGAGAGAGAAAGAGAGAGATTGTATGTAAACAGTCTTTATATAACTATTTTTGTTAAAATAAGAATTTTGTGCTATACTCTCCATCAGACCAACGGATCATCCGATATAATTTTTTTTTCTTCTTCTTGGGCCGTACGACCGTGTTGGCTATGTTTTGGACATGACTGCATTTTGTAAATAAATCATGAATAGTTTTAGGAGTTTTATTTGTACATCTAATGGGAATTTATAGAAGTAAAGTGAACATAATTAATTTATCCTTTAAAATAATTACTACATGCAGCATAACAAATAGTAGTAAAGATGATAATGCAATGAAGGAATGATACAATACTTTATCTTTAGCTTCAACATCGGCAATAACATACCCAGTTGCCATAATTTGTCAGCTTAATGAAATAACCTATCATCTAATGTTAAACTTAATTTCTGAGGAGGCCATGGCTTATTGCAGAGTGAAAAAACATTACAAAGACTTTATGAATGGCTGAACGATACATAAATATGGGTGGGGTATCTGTGCTAGCGTAGTAATACTACTGTAGCAGTAGTGCCGCAACACTAGTATACATGAATTAAACGTTTAGAACAACTGCTGGGATCCTTGAGGATCATTTCTTACAACTACTCGAGAAATAAGTTTTTATAGCAAGAATTTAAATTTTCTGATCCAACAATGCCCATGATAGCCTTCAGTGTTATCCTGAATTATAACGAGGCCAAAGTGGGTGGAGCCTCATGAAGTCATCATTCTGACGATAATTATTGGTGAAGGTTTAAAGCCAAAATACGTTACCGGCTAGTTTTTTTTTTTTTTTTTTTAACAGTAAATAGGTAGGTAGATAGACAATAAATAAAAATTTCTTGACATTGGATATAGCAATTATCAAATCAAGCTTGTCTACTACGTTTTTAAAAATTACCAACTATTCCCTCCACCTTGTCAATCGGATTGTGACCTATAAAGTAGACTGTAATTTCTTAGGAAACTGATTTTGGGAGTTAGACTAGTAATCGAAGTGTTTTTGTATTTATTAACATATTTTGTTGGTTTGTTCATTATGACAATTATCAGTGGAGAGGTTTCAGAGTTCATAAAGGTGTACTGCTTTGCTTTTATTTAAACTTTTATGTCATTGTTGGCAGAGGTATAGCCTTCGTTACGTATAGCCAATCATCGATCGAGAAAGAGGGAAGAAATGCCGTCATACGTTACGTAACGAGTGCGTTCGAAACCTTTTCTCAGAGTTAGTTGGCCCGTCTTAAAAAAACGTCACTTTTACATTATAAGTACCAAATTTATTCAACCTACGTAATGCAGAATATAGTCAAAATTTGTGTGTAAATATAATGTGCATTCTTAAGAAGCGTTATATTTATGAAATTCATAGACAAAAAATTATTGCGAAAAAACCGTGTTACAGAGGCCCTGAATCTCATAGTAAGTGTACATTGAACTATGCTCCAGAAAATTATGTTTTGTTAATAAACGCTTCTACGATCGATGTAAGTTTGTACACGTAAATAATAAATGAAATAACTGAACGTGAATGTCAGCAAGAATGATGGATACAGCTTAGCTTGTAATAATAATAATAATAATAATAATAATAATAATAATAATAATAATAATAATAATAATAATAATAATAGATCAGCATTGTCCCCTGTTGATGTCGCTCACTATCACACAGTTCATTGTAATTTTGCTACATTTAACAGCATGTTTAAAAAGGCTACATAATAGCGATGTCTTTTCAATTGCAGATATTACCATTGAATTTGGCAGAAACAGAGAAACTATGTCACTAACTTATAGGTGCAAAAGGAGCATTTATATATATATATATATATATATATATATATATATATATATATATATATATATATATATATATATATATATATATATACTTCGTTCGTAACCCTATATACTCGAGATACACCAGCCATACTCCTTAGACATTTCATCTCAAACACATTCAATTTCTGTCTCTCCGTCACTTTCATTCCCCAGAACTCCAATCCATACATCACAGTTGGTACAATCACTTTCTCATACAGAACTCTCTTTACATTCATGCCCAACCCTCTATTTTTTACTACTCCCTTAACTGGCCCCCACACTTTGCATCCTTCATTCATTCTCTGCTGTACATCTGCTTCCACTCCACCATTTGCTGCAACAACAGACCCCAAGTATTTAAACTGATGCACCTCCTCAAGTAACTCTCCATTCAACATGGAATTCAACCTCGCACAACCTTCCCTTCTCGTATATCTCATAACCTTACTCTTACCCATATTAACTCTCAACTTCCTTCTCTCACACACCCTTCCAAATTCTGTCACTAATCGGCCAAGCTTCTCTTCCGCGTCTGCAGCCAGTACAGTATCATCCGCAAACAACAACTGATTTACCTCCCATTCATGGTCATTCTCGTCTACCAGATTCAATCCACGTCCAAGCACTCGAGCATTCACCTCTCTCACCACTCCATCAACATACAAGTTGAACAACCACAGCAACATCACACATCCTTGTCTCAGCCCCACTCCCACCGGAAACCAATCGCTCACTTCATTTCCTATTCTAACACCCGCTTTACTACCTTTGTAGAAACTTTTCACTGCTTGCAACAACCTTCCACCAACTCCATATAACCTCATCACATTCCACATTGCTTCCCTATCAACTTTATCATACACTTTCTCCAGATCCATAAACGCAACATACACCTCCTTGCCTTTTGCTAAATATTTCTCGCATATCTGCCTAACTGTAAAAATCTGATTCATACAACCCCTAACTCTTCTAAAACCACCCTGTACTTCTAAGACTGCATTCTCTGTTTTATCCTTGATCCTATTAATCAGTACTCTACCATACACTTTTCCCACCACACTCAACGAACTAATACCCCTTGAATTACAACACTCATGCACATCTCCCTTACCCTTATATAGTGGTACAATACACGCACAAACCCAATCTACTGGTACCAATGACAACACAAAACACATATTAAACAATCTCACCAACCATTCAAGTACAGTCACACCCCCTTCCTTCAACATCTCAGCTTTCACACCATCCATACCAGATGCTTTTCCTACTCTCGTTTCATCTAGTGCTCTCCTCACTTCCTCTCTTGTAATCTCTCTCTCATTCTCATCTACCATCACCGGCACCTCAATACCTGCAACAGCAATTATATCTGCCTCCCTATTATCCTCAACATTCAGTAAACTTTCAAAATATTCCGCCCACCTTTTCCTTGCCTCCTCTCCTTTTAACAACCTTTCATTTCCATATATATATATATATATATATATATATATATATATATATATATATATATATATATATATATATATATATATATTTATATATACACACACATATATATATACACATATATATCATACATACTGTACATATACACACAAATGTGTGTATGAGTGCGTATATATAAATGTAAACTCACTAATACTGACTGCATCAAAGAAAAAAATCTATAAACATAACGATCTAGAAAAATTGCACCTCAGCATAAACTCCCCCTTTCAAGAGATACAAAAACACCCAAAGTAAACAAACATATATACCTCTAGAGTTCAGACGTAAAGCCAAACTTAATATACACAATTTGTTAGTACAAACTCTGCTAAATGAAAGACTGACCTTCACACGAAACCCAAAAATATCAAAACTGAAAAGTTTATTAGTAAAAACATCTTAGAAAATTAATAAAAACTAAAAATAAACAGCCAGCTCAGTTCCATTAAGGAATTAGCTCAAAGGATAAAAAAAATTGCAAAATCTTCAGGTTTTGTCCTTGGACTTTTAATGGGTGTTTTGGAGGTGAATCTCTCAGCTCGAAATGGCGTGAGAGCGACTCATCCCAAACGACTTCACCTCAAGGTCACGTCAGGTTCATTGCCATTGCATGCTGTTATGTCGAGGTCATGTCAGCGGGGTAACGTTCATCGCCTGGAAAGGTCGAGAAAAGGGGAGGATCCATTTCTTTCCATGTGCGTCATTATTATCATTATTATTATTATCATTATTATTATTATTATTATTATTATTATTATTATTATTATTATTTTTCATATAGTTTATATAGGTAATATTTATTTTAATGTTACTATTCATAAAATATTTCCCTTTTCCTTGTTTCCTTTCCTCACTGGGCTATTTTCAAAGTTTGAGCCCCTGGGCTTATAGCAATCTGCTTTCCCAAATAGGATTGTAGCTTAAAAAATCATCATCATCATCATCATCATCATAATAATAATAATAATAATAATCATAATAATAATACTAAGTTATAACCCTAACCCTAAAAGCAGGATGCTATACGCCCCAAGGCTCCTATATGGAAAAATAGCCAAGTGAGGAGAGGAAATAAGGAAACAAACAAACTACCAGAGAAGTAATGAACAACTAAAATAAAATATTTCAAGAACAGTAACAACATTAAAATAGACATTTCATATATAAACTATAAAAAGACTTGCAAATTTAAACTTGTGGTGGCCTCGTGGTAGCGTCCTTGCCTGGTGATTGCCAGCCTGGGGTTCGAGTACCGCTCAAACTCGTTAGTTTCTTTGATCGCTGCAACCTCTCCCTCCATGTGAGCTATGGAGGGGGGGGGGGGAGGCCTATAGGTCTATCTGCTGAGTCATCAGCAGCCATTGCCTGGCCGTCCCTGATCCTACCTTGGGTGAAGAGAGGGCTTGGGCAGTGATCATTTGTAATATGGTCAGTCTCTAGGGTATTGTCGTAATTGATAGGGCAATGTCACTGTCCCTTGCCTCTGCCATTCATGAGTGGCCTTTAAACCTTTAAATGGCTAAAACCTGAATAATAGAAAAAAAAGGTGTCTCTATATTAATGAGGTAATAAATTATCAACATCATCATCATCTCCTCCTATG
>NC_090754.1:80408483-80413419 GCF_036898095.1 Palaemon carinicauda
AAGGTTGACCGAATTAACTCTAACTTTAACCCAAAGTTCGCACATGGTTGCCACACCGACTTCAAATACGCCTACGGTCTAAATTGGTTCTGAGAAAAGCAAACTGGTTTCGAGAAATAAGGTGCTATGGCGGAAGTCTGCACTCAAATGGCTTTTCTAATTATTAATATTATTATTATCATTATTATTATTACTATTATTATTATTATTAGCTAAGCTACAACCCTAGTTGAAAAAGCAGGGTGCTATAAGCCCAAGGGCTCCAATAGAGATAAATATCCCAGTGAAGAAAGGAAACAAGGAAATAAATAAACTATAAAGAAGTAAAGAATACTGAACATAAACTACCTTAGGAAAAATCGAATATAGAACTAATACTTTTGAGATGAAAACAGGTAGTAGGTTGGCCCGAGCACCAGCCACCCGTTAAGATACTACTGCTAGAGTTATGGGGACCTTTGACTGGCCAGACAGTACTATATTGGTTTCTTCTCTCTGGTTACGGTCTATTTTCCCTTTGCCTACACACACAGTGAATACGCTGGCCTATTCCTTGCATATTCTCCTCTGTTTCATACACCTGACAACACTGAGATTACCAAACAATTCTTCTTCACCCAAGAGGTTAACTATTGCACTGTAATTGTTCAGTGGCCACTTTCCTCTTGGTAAGGGTATAAGACTTTAGCTATGGTAACCAACTCTTCTAGGAGGACACTCTAAAATAAAACCATTGTTTTCTAGTCTTGGGTAGTGCCATTGCCTCTGTACCATGGTCTTCCACTATCTTGAGTTTGAGTTCTCTTGCTTGAGGGTACACTCGGGCATACTCTTCTTTCTTATTTCTCTTCCTCTTGTTTTGTTAAAGATTTTATAGTTTACATAAAATATATTTATTTCACTCTCGTTACTCTACTTAAAATATTTTATTTTCCTTGTTTCCTCTCCTCACTGGGCTATTTTCCCTGTTGGAGCCCCTGGGCTTATAGCATCCTGCTTTTCCAACTATGGTTGTAGCTTAGCAAGTAATAATAATAACAATAATAATAATAATAATAATAATAATAATAATAATAATAATAATTAATAACAACAATAATAACATGGTCTATTTCAAGAACTTCGAAACCGAAGATCACTTGAATAAGATAGAATCTCTAAATCACTTCAACCGATCGAAACTAGATATGCACTGGGAGCGTTAATAGCCTGAATAGGGAATCACCACCTCTCCATTTGGAATGGGTTCCAAAATTCCTGCTGATCAGTGAAGGAGAATATCGCTGACCTGGATGACGTGAAATTAGGCCATATGCTGATTTACAAGTAAAGTTGGTCATACTTGAAAATTTGTAATATTTCAACCAAAATAAAAATCGGATTTTTTTTTTTTTTTTTTTTTGTCGAGACAGGGACCTGCACACATCTGCCAGTGAATTACTCACTGGATATACTTAACGATATTAACTCTAGCTGTATTTATTATACCTGATTTCCAAGAAAACCATCGACGTCTCACCTGGATGGCTGCTTCTGTATCCTAAATACTTTTCTCGGAAGAAGAAACAAACAGGAGACGTGTAACTAAAACAATATCTATCATTCTCTCAATGCTCATTTAAGAATTCGAGCCAGCAGATGGCCCCTTCATACGACGGCAAATACTTGCTATTGTTTTCCCTCACAAAACAAACAAACTTCGGTAAACTAATAAATCATTTATGGAAACTAGCACACATTTTCTATTTCGGCTTTCATTTTCACCTGGCCATCACCTGGTTAAATCTTGTCTAATTGAGGGCATTAGGAATACAAATAAATATCCAATTGTTTCAATAATAATCATCATCATCACCACCTACGCCAATTGACACAAAGGGATTCAGATAGATTTCGCCAGTTGTCTCTATCTTGAGCTTTTAATTCAATACCTCTCCATACATCATCTCCCACTCCACGTTTCATAGTCCTCAGCCATGTAAGCGTGGGTCTTCCAATTCTTCTAGTTCCTTGTGAAGCCCAGTTGAATGCTTAGTGAACTAATAATAATAATAATAATAATAATAATAATAATAATAATAATAATAATAATAATAATAATAATAATGATGATGATAATAATAATAAGAATAATAGCAATACCAACAATAAAAATTATAATAATAATAATAATAATAATAATAATAATAATAATAATAATAAATTCTGTAGTGTTTAATGGATGTCATCAGCAAAATTGATAAATATCCAATTGCTTCAATAATGATAATAATAATAATAATAATAATAATAATAATAATAATAATAATAATAATAATAACAACAACAACAACAATAATAATGATAATAATAATAATAATAATTCTGTAGCTATGTGTTAATGATGAAATTCTATGAATATTTTAATTATTCATTCAGGAATAAATACGATTCAACAGCAATATTTCTTCCCTTCAATAAATTAATAAATAAAAAACAAGAGAAAATATGGCAAATTCGAAACTGTCAGTAAACGATTTCAATAAGGCAAAAAATTATATATTCATTATAGGTAGTAGTTTGGCCAGGACAACAGCCACCTTTTTAGATACTAGCTCTAGATAGTTATCGGGTCTTTTGACTGGCCACACAGTACTATATTGGATCATTCTCTCTGGTTACAGTTCATTTTCCCTTTGCCTACACACATACACCGAATAGTCTGGCGTATTCTTTCCATATTCTCCTCTCTCCTCATACACCTGACAACACCGAGATTACCAAACAATTCTTCTTCGCTCAATGGGTTAACTACTGCACTGTAATTGTTCAGTGGCCACTTTCCTCTTGGTAAAGGTAGAAGAGAGACTTTAGCTATGGTAAGCAGCTCTTCTAGGAGGACACTCCAAAATCAAACTATTGTTCTCTAGTGTTGGGTAGTGCCATATCCTCTGTACCATGGTCTTCCACTGTCTTGGGTTAGAGTTCTCTTGTTTAAGGGTACACTAAAGGCACACCATTATATTTCTCTTCCTCTTGTTTCGTTAAAGTTTTTATAGTTTATGTAGGAGTTATCTCAATGTTACTGATCTTGAGAGATTTTAATTTCCCTTGTTTCCTTTCCTCACTGGGCTATTTTCCCTGTTGGAGCCCCTGGGCTTATAGCACTCTGCTTTTCCAACTAGGGTTGTAGCTTAGCAAATAATAATAATAATAATAATAATAATAATAATAATAATAATAATAATAATAATAATAATAATAATAATAATAATGATAAAAGCAGCAGTAATTGGGCCACCACGTGTGATTTCTCGACCCATTTTAATAGACATCACAGAAAACCAGAGAAGGAAAAAGGAAACAAAAAGAAAGGGAGGTCGGGGAACACCTGATCTTGAGTCAATAAAAGATATTTAGGTCAAAAGGATACAGATTGTTGATTTAAAAAGTTTGATGATGCTCCTCCTCGTGGCAAGAGGATTTGAGAGGTGGATGTAGCAGAGGGAGGGGAGCAAGCGGAAGAGGAAAGAGAGAGGAGGAGGAGAAAGGGAGAGAAGGGGGAGAAAGAGAAAGGAGGAGTAGAAAGAGAAAGGAGGAGGAAAAAGAGGAAGAGGAGAAGAAAGAAGAGGAGGAGGAAAAAGGTGGAGGAGAAAGAGAAAGGGGGAGGAGGAGGAGGAGGAGGAGGATGAGAGGAGGAGAAGGAGAAAGGAGTAGGAAAAAGAGGAGGAGCGAAAGAGAGGAAGAGGAGAAAGAGGAGGAAGAAAAAGAGAAGAAGAGGAGCAGGAGGAGAAAGAGAGGAAGGGGAGAAAAAGGGGAATAGGAGGAGAAAAAGAGGAGGAGGAGGAGGAGGAGGAGGAGGAGAAAGAGAGAACAGAAAAAAAAGGAGAGGAAGAAGATAACACGAGAGCTATTATTATTATTTTTACTAGGCAAGTGAAGCCCAATTTGGAAGAGCAGGAGGATAGTAAGGGGCCTAACAAGGAAAGCAGCCCAGTGATGTAAGAAAATAAAGAAATAACGAATAATCTATATATGAGAAATAATTAAAAAACAGAATGTTTAAATAAAATAGATTATTATGAGATCAGTAACAATATTAAAATAAATAAGTTTAAGTATAAAATGAAAAGACAAGAATGTCAACCTGTTCAACAGAAAAGCACCTTCAACAATTTGAGCAGCTTCGAGTGTTAATATTTAGTTCTTAAAACCTTTCCTTGTCAACAGAAATATCAGGAGGATAAAATTATAGCATCCTGCTTTTCCAACTAGGGTTGTAACTTTGAAAGTAATAACAACAACAACAACAACAACAACAATAATAATAATAATAATAATAATAATAATAAGGGGTTCATCTTTAAATAAACTTTGTTTTGATGCTCAATGCTCTTAACCGTCAGCAACTTCATTCGGTTATCGACGTGTTCATAACGAAGGCAGACTCTCGTACATACCTGTACACCTATATGTAAAACATTATACATTTTCCCAAGATCTAAATACATAGCTTCTCCCCTCATCATCTCATATTTCACGCCTCATAGTCCTCAGCCATGTAGGCCTGGGTCTTCAAAATCTTCTAGTCCCTTGTGGAGCCCAGTTGAAAGTTTGGTGAACTAATCTCTCTTGGGGAGTGCGAAGAGCATGCCCAAAACATCTCCAACTACCCCTTGATTTAAGATAGAGACGACTGCGAAATCTACCCGAGGCCCTTTGCGTCAATAGGCGTAGGAGGAGATGAGGATGATGATGAGGAGGATATACATAGCATTTTCCTTGACCGACATCGAAAATCACGTGGTCTAGGAATAACTCCGCATTCTCACCTTGGCCAGATTTTAGGTTGTTTGGGCCATTACAGAGGCGAAAGAAAAGGAAGATTTATGGTTTTGTCTAAACAGAAGAAATGCAAAGAAAAAAAAACGAGTTTCCGAAAGACAGGTGGGGGATT
>NC_090754.1:80413919-80423919 GCF_036898095.1 Palaemon carinicauda
CTTCCCTCATTTAAACCCCACTTTTCTCCTTCCATCTCTCCCCCTACCTCCATAATCACAGGCCTTTACTAGTGCCTCATTCTACCCAACGCAAATTCATTCAATACCCCCTCCCCCACCCCGACAAAGAACCAGCAGAATACCCCCAGACCCGCATGATATAACCCAAGGAGGATTAATAAAAACCACAAGAAAATAGTTACCGTCTGTAAACAAGGGTCTAAATAGACAGTAAACAGTCGGGATTAACTTGACAATCCAAATCTGGCAGTTTGACAGTCTGACTCGTAAAGCCTGACTTCACATAATCCGGGTCAGGTCATCTCCAGTTATTTTTCCTCCAAGATATAACCACTTCCCTTTACAACCCTTCACCTAAACACTCCTCCCCCTTTCCTATACCCCCCCCCCCCCCCAGGAAGGTGGCTAATGAGGCCACCCTAGCGGCATTCATCGCTAGTTCCCAGAAAGGCAAGAGGGTGATATGCAGCGAAGACATTTTGCAATCCGAAGCAGCTCTCACAAAGCGTACGGGACGGGTCACAGCGTCACCGCCAAAGCAGCTAGGGAAAGTTTCACCCTGTGTGTGTGTGTGAGAGAGAGAGAGAGAGAGAGAGAGAGAGAGAGAGAGAGAGAGAGAGAGAGAGAGAGAGAGAAAGTCGCCCAATGCCGAATGACAAGCATACCAAAAGCACTTGCATTAGTTGTTCCATGTTTTACTTTTGACCCAAACATGTGCGCATGAAATTTGGTAGTGCAACATTAGGGTTGAATTTTCGCCAATTCAGAGACTTAAGTCGAGTATGCTACGCCTTAAAAGACTATACGAGGAAAATACCTAATATATATATATATATATATATATATATATATATATATATATATATATATATATATATAATCAGAGCTAAATTACTGTTACATATTCACACAGGGGCTTGATTGAAATTTTCGTATATTTTCTTTCGACGCCAAAGAAATTTTTTCAGTTATGAAAATTATCAAGAAAATTTTCTCTAATTTGTGGATATTTACAACTTTATGAATAACAATAAAAATATCAGCAATAATAATAATAATAATAATAATAATAATAATAATAATAATAATACACAAGGAAAGAGAAGACACCGCTCATAAGGCTTTATTATTATTATTACTATTATTATTATAAACTAAGCCATAACCTAGGTCGGAACGCAGAATGCTACAAACCCAAGACCCCGTTAGAGAACAAAAGCCAACATTGAGAAAAAAAAATAAGAATAAAAGAGAAATGAAAAAAATTATGACAATAACTATAAGGGCATGACTACCTACAGAGAGAAGTCGAGGAGTAAAAGTTCTGAAAAGTAAAATCAAAGGTGAAAATAAAGCGAAAGATATGAAAAGAGGATCTCTTGATAAATCACAAGGCATCCTTGACCCTTCTACTAACTACACCAATCCAACACGCATTAAATTGTGAGAGAGAGAGAGAGAGAGAGAGAGAGAGAGAGAGAGAGAGAGAGAGAGAGAGAGAGAGAGAGAGAGAGAGAGATAGCGCGCAAACTGGCAAAATATAACTTTGCAAGAGTACCTTCTGACAAAAAACAACAACAACAACAACAACTTCAAATTGGCACTATCGAAGATTTGAGACCAACGGTCTTAATTTCGGTGAGTCCTGTTCTTAGAAGACCAGCTTACCATATCTGGTCCCTTGTCAGCTATTACCAATTGACCAGTTACAATAGTCAAACATTTGACGAAGAATCTGAAGTGTTTAACAGATGCTGTTAGCTGTGATATGATAGATGAGAATATTTAAGGAATATACCAGACTATCCAGTATCTCTTATGGGCCAGGAATAAAGCCCTACCTGGAGAGAGACCTTATGCCGAACTGTCTAGCGAGGCTTAAAGCGGGGTTTACACGGGCAAGCAGCTCGTCGAGCCTGGCTCGACAACCCTGTGTTTGAATTGATGTTCGAGCGTGTAAACGGGCTATTTGGTTGTCGAGCGCGCTCGTCGAGCGGCTCGATGAAAGTCAGGCTCATCTTGACTTTTGTGGGCGGAGCTACATTGTTTGACGAGCGGTGTGAACGTGTGAACGGGTGTCGAGCATCGAACCTCAGTTGTTATTCAAACCTGCTAGAGGAAACATCATCAAAGGAATGCATAATTGCTGCCATTAATGAAAGTAAGAATGAGAAGGAAGTCGTACCTTATTTCATACATGCATATCGAGCTCATCCAGCTTTATGGAAAGTTAAATCAAAAGACTATTCCAATAAAGTAGCCAGAAACAAAGGAATAGCGGACACTCAAGTCTTTCATGTGGAGTTATGGCCTTCCTCATAGTAATGAAAGGGCTGACACGATTCGGTAGATCAATGTACGTGTCTTCATCCATAGGCAAATAATTGCGCCAGTCATCAGGCTCTAATTTTAAAGCAACAAGCAAGTTGGTATATGAAAATTTCTCTCTTTTTTTTTCCTTCTTAGTGCCACTGCTAAAGCAATGGCTATCAAATGGTCCTGGTCGAGAGACATGTTGACGTTGTTTTAGCATGAGGCACACTGAGGCTCGATGTACTGTCTGAAAGCTCTTCGAGCCGTGCTACAAGTAGGTTCGACAACCGGGCTCGACGAGCTGCTCGGCCGTGTAAACCCCGCTTAAGGTTCATAGAACTTTCTAAAGGTATCCTTAGCAAACCTACTGAATATGGTTACAGATGCTATGATTATAAAGATTCATATGAATTATTTGAACCAAATCATATTTTGTATACAAAATAATTTACTCCCCGTTCGAGCCCTTGGGCTTATAGCATCTTGCTTTTCCAACTAGGGTTGTAGCTTAGCTAGCAATAATAATAAAGTGTTAATTTAATTCTGTTATCCTCCATTAGGAAAAGTAATCAATAAAGAACATAAGGAAATACAAAAATAACAATAGGAAAAGAACCTGGAACAACGGCCCCACAATGCATTCCAGGAACCCGAATTTCAGTCTCCCTGGGGCAGTAAGAGGTCCGAGTACCAATTGAACATACTCACAAACCCTGCAATTTGGACCATTACCTTCATGACCATATTGGCTCTATAATATGAATACCAAGTTCACAAAGCGAGCTCTATTTTGAATAAATTGAACGCAGAGATACTTTCACTATCCTGTGTTTTTTACCTCCGTCAACGAAGTTGGAAGGAGATTACGTTTTACCCGTGTATGTGTGTGTTTGTTTGTTTGTGACAGATCCCTGGCTACAATTTTAATCGTAATGAAACTTGCAAGGATTAACTGTTATGTAAAAAGCTGGAAATCATTAAATTTTAGTAGGTCAAGTTCAAAAGTCAAGGTCACGGTCGAGCAAAGGGTCGAGAAATGAGATGCCGCGCCGGAGGTCTAGCAAAGGGTCGAGAAATGAGATGCCGCGCCGGAGGTCTGAGCTCTACTGAGAGGCCCTCTAGTTTCCAAAATATTTTAATTAACTTTCTGCCCTCCTTTTGCCCAGCCTTTGGAAGTCACTCACTTTTTTCTTCTTTCTATCCGATGAGTGTATTATATAGGTAACTGGTTTGAGTCTACTAGGAAAAGGACACTCAAAAATCAAACCATTGTTCTCTAGTCTTGGGTAGTGCCATGGCGTCTGTACCATGGTCTTTCACTGTCTTGGGTTAGAGTTCTCTTCCTTAAGGGTATTGAGGGTACACTCGGGCATGCTTTTCTATCTTGTTTCACTTCCTCTCATTATTTTGAAATTTTTATCCTCTTGTTATTTTCAAGTTTTTATAGTTTATATTTATGAAAGATTTATTTTAATGTTGTTGTTGTTCTTAAACTTTTCTTGTAGTTTTTCCTTATTTCCTTTCCTCACTGGGCTAGTTTCTCTGTTGGAGCTCTAGGGCTTATAGCAAACTGCTTTTCCAATTACGGTTGTAGCTTAGCAAGTAATTATAACTATTATTATATCAACGAGACTTTTAATAATTTGAGTCTGTATCTCAAAACGTACTTTAAGAGTGAACATATATACCGTGAGTTACAAAAGTATGTGCCATATAAAACATCAAGACAGTCGGATCACAAGATGCTATAAAAACAACAACAACATTATCAATAATAATAATAATAATAATAATAATAAAAACAATAAACTAGGGCGGATAGTCGGTAGAGCGCATACCTTCGCCTATATTACGTTGTACATCACAAGATAAGCAATTAAATCATACACAAGTTGCCACTAGTTTCATGCAAATCAAATAAAAAAAAAAAAATTGCCTACGATATGGCATAAAGACGTTTTGACCTTTACGGGACCTTGGCCTTGACTTTTGACCCAATCATTCTTAAAATCTAATTTAATTGTCCATGGATCATGGTTTATCATCCAACCAATTTTCATGAGATTCGATCAAATAGTTTTTTTTCTTTTTTTGTGTTATGCGAATTACAAACACACAGACAGACATACAAATACCAGCCTATCAAAACATAACCTTCGCAACGAAGCTGGCAAAGTTAACCAATAATATTAATATGATTGTTAATACGAGTGGGGTTATTCTGAAAATGAGACCTAAAACGAGACATACTGTAAGCAAAGACAAATTCTTCAGTTCCACCAGAGACCCTCTGGCGACCAGTTAAAAAAATTATATATATATATATATATATATATATATATATATATATATATATATATATATAATAAAGTTTTTTATCACATAATTCTTGGTGACGAGTATTACAATACAAGAATAAGACAAATTTAACTCAGAAAAAAACATAAGGCACTGTTAAGCATCGCCAACTCTATGTAAAATTAAACAATAAAATTAAATAATAAAATTAAGTAAAAAAGAAAAACAAATCAAACATACATTATAGAAGAGCAACGGTTACTCATGTTGTCAAACTAAGTAATCAATCGGATATTTCATTAAAAATTTGAGAATTTTTTATAACAACAATAACTAATAAATTCATTCCCATAAACATCCACTATACTAGGCAACTCCGTATACCTAAAAGATGATGAGTAAAATCTTACGAAACCCTATACTTATAATAAAGTAGAAATGAAATGATTAATGTTAACACGTGCATGGTCACGCGAAATCTTAAGTAGAAATACGTGCTTTTCTTCAATAAAAATATAATACAAACTAATAATTGATGTTGGCATTAATTTTCCATTGAGTGAAAAGGGGATCTTCTTCAATATATATATATATATATATATATATATATATATATATATATATATATATATATATATATATATATATATATATATATATATACAAACTAATAATTGATGTTGGCATTAATTTTCCATTGAGTGAAAAGGGGATTTTCTTCTATATATATATATATATATATATATATATATATATATATATATATATATATATATATATATATATATATATATATAAACTAATAATTGATGTTGGCATTAATTCTCCAAGTGAAAAAGGGATTTTTAATAAATATAATATATAAACTAATAATTCATGTTGGCATTAATATTCCATTAAGTGAAAATAGTAAAAATAAACTAAAATATGACGTAAGAGATGAAAAAAAGGTTGGCACTACTTTTCCAAAGTGAAAAAATTAGGAAAAAAAGTGAAAAAAAGAGAAAAAAATAAAAATATGATTTCTCAGAAGGAAACTGACAGGAGAATGGAACGCAATGACAAATAATTCTAGCAGCCAAAACTTGCTCAACAGGAGAGAGGGAAAAAAAAAGAGAAAGCAAATACAAATGCAAATACCACAATGTATGAGATCACAGGAAAATTTACAGAAAGCAAATGGTGGAAAAATACCACAGTGCATGAGATCATATACAATCATTTTGAGCATGCAGGAGAGTAATTTTTTTTTTTTTTTTTTTTTTTTTTTTTTGCAGGGAATAAATATAACTACAAAATCATGTTTAAGTAATTTAAAATTCAGAGCATTTTGGTTAAAAAATACCAGGCCTAAATTACATAATACATCATCATCATCTTCCACGCCTATTGACGCAAAGGACCTCGGTTAGATTTCACCAGTCGTCCCTATTTTGAATTTCTAAATCAATACTTCTTCATTTTTCATAGTACTTAGCCATGTAGGCCTGGGGCTTCCAACTCTCCTAGTGCCTTGTGATGCCCAGTTGAACATTTGGTGAACTAATATCTCTTGGTGAATGCGAACAACATGCCCAAACCATCTCATCCACATATGGCACTCGAGTGACCAATAACCAACAATTTAGTAGATTTGAGAACAAACCCCTCAGAAGAATATTGGGAGGTAAATGGCGGAACAGGATTAGAAATGAAACTATAAGAGACTTGATACAACGGAGGAGAACATAAATTATAATGATATATTCAAAGAATATATAACCATGATTTCTATAAAACAAAATCGAGTACAGTAAATAGATCCAAATAGTTATGGTAAAAACAAATTTATAATAATGTAACCCGGATTCATTTAGTTACGATGTGGTCATTAAGAGATAAAATCTTTCTTTAAAACCGGATATTATAGGGCATAGATTCTATGCACCAAGGGGAATACACAATAACTTAAATACAATTTATATTCTTGAGGAAACTGTAGGTTTTGCCACTCATATGCAAAATGAAATTCTCTCTCTCTCTCTCTCTCTCTCTCTCTCTCTCTCTCTCTCTCTCTCTCTCTCTCTCTCTCTCTCTCTCTCTCTCTCTCTCAACATATATATATATATATATATATATATATATATATATATATATATATATATATATATATATATATATATATATATATATATATATATGTGTGTGTGTGTGTGTGTGTGTGTGTTTATAAGGAGGATCAGAATGCTAACGCATTTCCTTACAAAAGTTTTATATACAAAGACAAGACTACATATTTTAGAACCGTTCAATGAGAGTAAAGCAAACCAGTACTAGCTAATCTACAAAACACAAAATAACACCTTCCCCCTTCACCCCTTTGAAAAAAAAAAAAAAAAAAAAAAAACTATCAAGAATACCGGAAGTCCACCAGTTATTCTACATTGCAGCCTTTCATTCCTACTTCTTTTCTGAGAAATATAGAAAGGGCGAAGCAGCCCTTCCCCAATGATTTATATCTTCCTGCATTTGAGATCTGGGAAGGAAGACTAATTTCATCTGTACTCGAGGTCTGTGTGGGACCTGATTTCGTCATCCCAGTGCCGAAGCTCTGGTTGATTTCTAACTTACAAATATTTTATTTTATATTTCTTTTCATCTTAAAATCGTTAGGGGGGATAATCTTACCTGGGTTCTTAAAATCTTGTATTCATTACATAAAATATATCAAAATTAGTAGTCTACTAAAGAAACAAAAAAAAAAGTCAGTGATAATACAATTTATTAATATTTCCGAAATCATTTTGTCAATAAAATGTTGTCTTCATTACATAAAACTTTCTAAATTTTAGTCAAACGAAAGAGTCAGGGATTATAAGATTTCTTAATGTTTCCAAAATCCTTTTGTCCTTGAAATTTTAACTTCATTATATAATTCATATCAAATTTTATAGTCTACTAAAATAAAGTCAGTGATAATAAAGTTAATTAATATTTACCAAATTTTTTCCTTAACATCTTTTCTTTATCACATAAAACATCCAATTCTTTTAGTCTACAAAAAAAAGTCAGGCAATAATAAATTTATTAATATTTCAAATATAATTTTTTCCTTAACCAAAATAATTTTGTCCTTGAAATTTTTACTTCATTACATAATTCATATCAAATTTTATGGTCTACTAAAATAAAGTCAGTGATAATAAAATTAATTAATATTTACTAAATAATTTTGTCCTTAAAATCTTGTCTATCACATAAAACATATTAAATTTTACAGTCAACAAAAAAGAGTCAGGTGATAATAAATTTATTAATATTTAAAAAAAAAAAAAAAAATCCTTAAAAATCTTATCTTCATTGCGTAAAACACACATTTATTTTGTCTAAAAACAGAGTCGGGGACAATAAAATCTATAATTTCTAAAACCATTTACCTTAAATACACCCATTAGCTTTTCTTTTACAATGTCTCGAAACGTTTCAAATCACCTAAGGAAAAATTACCTTCATAGTTGTTCCAAAGGTTCCAAAAAATGTACAGAAACATTTCATGTCCAACTAGAAGGGCTCTCATTAGAGCGCAGACCTCCGCCACGTCAGATTATTTATCGACCTTGACCTTTGACCTCATGTATCAATTGGCGTGATTTTCATACATTCAAATATGAACAAAGTTTCAAAGTCTCTGTGACAACGATGTCCAAACTTATGGCTGATTACATGAATTGGACATTTTGCTTGACCTTTGACCTTGAACTTCCAAAATTTAATAATTTCCAGCTTTTACATAACAGATAATCCATTTAAAGTTTCATTAATCTACGATTAAAATTGTGGTCAATAAGCTGGTCATAAACAAACACACAAATAAACATACAAACGCAGAATCAGGGGTTAAAACATAACCTCCTTCCAACTTCGTTGGCGAAGGTAAATGAATCACGTTGGTGGCATGTAACTCGGTTTAACTGGATAATTGTCTTGAGAAATACTAGGCAAAAAAGTAAGTCTTCGGTAAACATCAAAGAACCTCTTGAACTTGCAGCATATTACAATGGGTCCTTCGCTTGACAAGTTTATGAAATATCCTTTTGAGAGAGAGAGAGAGAGAGAGAGAGAGAGAGAGAGAGAGAGAGAGAGAGAGAGAGAGTGTTAACGAAGAACTGAAATGTGAAAAGGAAGAATAGAGAATAAAAAATTCACATAAATCTACTCCATAACACCATCTTGAATTTCATCTAAATCATAAGGCCACCAACCATATCTCTCTCTCTCTCTCTCTCTCTCTCTCTCTCTCTCTCTCTCTCTCTCTCTCTCTCTCTCTCTCTCTCTCCTACAAGGTCTTATTCCGACGGGTAACTTGATTATAAAGCATATCAATGGCATCACTACTACTACTACTACTACCACCCCTAAAATAGGTCATGGCCTGACGGCGTCTGAAGACACATCGACGAAATTCTCAGAAGAGAAGATCAGGAAGAAGATCATGACGTAGGAAGGCACGTGCATGCAACCCAGGATGTACGGAAAAAAAAAAAACACGAAGCACATAAACACGCACGTATTCACAAAGGACAGGCGGGAAAAAATAACAAATGGAAGGTCTCATAAGGCAACGATTGTATAGACTGGTATGTTAGGCCATATAACTTCATAAAGGTTTAAAGGTCGCTCATGAATGGCAGAAGCAAGGGACAGTGACATTGCCGTATCAAGCAGGACAATGTCCTAGAGACTCAACGTCTATACGAAAGTATTTACATTTTTATAGGTTTAAAGGTCACTCATGAATGGCTGATACAAATGACAATGACAATGCCCAAGAAAGGGTTGTGGTGCCCGATGTGGTAACGTCCCTGACTGGTGAACGCCATATTGGGGTTCGAGTCCCGCTCAAACTCGTTAGTTTCTTTGGTCGCTGTAATTTCGCCATCCTTGAGAGCGGGTTTGGGAGAGCCAGTAGGTCTATCTGATGAGTCATCAGCAGCCATTTCCTGGACCTCCTTGGTCCTAGCTTGGGTGGAGAGGGGGATTGGGCGCTGATCCTATGTATATATGGTCAGTCTCTAGGGCATTGTCCAAATCGATAGCGCAATGCCACTGTCACTTGCCTCAGCCATTTATGACCGGCCTTTAAACCGTTAAAACTGACCATGTATACATATCAGAGCCCAAGCCCACCCTCCACCCAAGCTAGGACCAAGAAGTGCCAGACAATGGCTGCTGATGACTCATCCTTGGCTCAAGGACAGTGAGGCTGTAGCGACCAAAGGAAGTAACGAGTTTGAGCGGGCCTCGAACCCCAGTCTGGCAATCAACAGTCAGGGACCTTACCACATAGGCCACAAGAACTGGAATCATTCTGCAAACAGTGATTTTATTG
>NC_090754.1:80428919-80448871 GCF_036898095.1 Palaemon carinicauda
GGAAAATTCGAAATGTTATAATAAACGAGTTTAACAACTTTGAGAATCAACTTTCTATAATCTACGAGCCCAGATGGCCTCAAACTTCTCTGATCGGGACCTTTTATCGCCATTTCTCTGACATGAGTGACAGCTAATAGCCATTAGAAATCAGGAGAGATTAATCTCTTATATACATCACAAGTCTCTGTAACAATGATACCACAACTGTTCTTTTTCAATACGTGGATTGTAATATCTTATGGGATTTTGATTAATGTAGTTGTTAAAGGTTCATAACTGAATTCAAAATTTGGTTAAAGATATTATTTAATGGGACAAGCCCAAATAGCAGGAAGAACATCATACAGAGAGCCACCATCAAAATAAAGGTAACCCACATATTAAGAGAAGAAAAATGTATACAGCCAACATACAATTAGATACTATATAAAAGTCACTGACAGAGAAAGGACATTTTACAAAGCCAGCTTACAGTGTAAAAAAGTAAAGGCATAAAGCAAGTAACAGATAATAATAATAATAATAATAATAATAATAATATTGTTATAGTTATTATTATTATTATTACTAGCTAAGCTACAACCATAGTTGGAATACCAAAATGCTATAAGCGCAAGGGTTCCAACAGGAAAAAATAGCACAGTCAGGAAAGGAAATAAGTAAATAGATAAATAATATAAGTAAAGAAAAATTTAAATTAAATATTTTTAAAACATTAACATTAAAACAGATATTTGATAAATAACCTATAAAAGGACTTATGACAGCCTGTTCAACAAAACATTTTCCGGCAGTTTGAACTTTTGAAGTTCTACTGACTCAACTACCCGATTAGGAAGATCATTCCACAACTTGGTCACAGCTGGAATAAAACTTTTAAGTCCTGTGCAGTATTGAGCCTCATGATGGAGAAGGCCTGGCTATTAGAATTAACTGCAAAATAATAATACTAAACAAACACATCAACATAGTTACGTCAACTATCCTAATTGAAGGTATTAGTTTTCAAGATGGAATGAACATTTTATTGACTTAAAGTAGAACCCTTATATAATATTCTTGGAAGGATTGGTCTCATTACATAACGAGTGAAAAGCATATATAAAATCCTAAGCAAAATATGTGATTTTTTACCATTGATATTACCCGTGATTCAATCTTGGGTGTTTGAACACTCCTGGATTAACTCTAAAAACGCTGGAATAACTTTTGACTGTGTCAATTAGTGAGGCTAGGCCTGAGAAACAGTAAAAGAAATATATTTTATTTCCAACCACGAACGAAAATGAGTCAACCGTATACATAATAAGTCACGGACAGTATAAGTGGGGAAAGTGGCCGGATAGAATACCAAACTAGAAAAATCCAACAATATTGAGCCTCTAATAAACGACAATTATTTATAGGTATAGACAGAAGAGGTAAACATATATTGCCGTACAGAAAAGTCAAATTTCTATTATTAATAGCAAATTAACAACCCTGGTTGAAAAAGCAGGATGCTATAAGCCCAAGGGCTCCAACAAGAAAATAGCCCAACGAAGAAAGGAAAAAAGGATATAGCTGTCACCCCTACATAATAAAGCGCAAGTGTCGGACATATAGTATATTATATATATATATATATATATATATATATATATATATATATATATATATATATATATATATATATATGTGTGTGTGTGTGTGTGTGTGTGTATTTATATCCTGGTAAGAGGGGGTACCCCCAAAAGGTACACTCAGAAACTACACTCTCCCACAAATTGCCGAACAAGCGAGTTGTCGTCAAGAAAGAGGGAGGGAATGGGACGGACTGAATGTCTGTGTATCTCTCTAAATATCTAGACGTATTTTTTACTGCTCAGGTACACTAATTATAGAATAGCATGCCCGAGTGTACCGTCAAGCAAGAAAACTAACACAAGACAGTGGAAGACCATGGTACAGAGGCTAAGGGGACATAAGTAAGCTATTTACAGCCACAAGCAAAATCAAATTAACTGTAAACAGCCACTAATATATATAAAACGACAGAAAACTCGAACAAACTAAATTAAACAACCACATATTACTATGGACAACGAAGTGTCACACGAGGATGTGACAACTCATATTTATTGGAAAAAGGAATAATGTTTGTTCAAACAACTTCTCTGATTCACACATCGAACATGGGACAATGAAAGTCTCTCTCTCTCTCTCTCTCTCTCTCTCTCTCTCTCTCTCTCTCTCTCTCTCTCTCTCTCTCTCTCTCTCAATAGAACAAGACTAAGTACAGCATTCACATTTTACAAGAATTCTTCAGAGGTCAACTTAGACCGTTAAATAAGTTGATTGTGAGGTTTAAAGTACATTCGAGAGAGTAGTAACATGCCCAACATGGCTTTATTGTTTATCATTAAGGAAACCAGAGAACGAATACGAAAAAATTTATACCACGGGATTGTTTGTTTACGAGGATTATATATATATATATATATATATATATATATATATATATATATATATATATATATATATATATATATATATATATATATCTATATATAATCAATTAATACACAAGAGGATATACTTAGATTAGACGTAACATTTTTAATACATCAGTCAAAAACAAAATGGAAATCTACATGAAACTAGTTTGTTTATATATATATATATATATATATATATATATATATATATATATATATATATATATATATATATATATATATATATATATATATATATACACACACACACACACACACACACACACACACACACACACACACACACCTATATATATATATATATATATATATATATATATATATATATATATATATATATATATATATAAAGACAACTCAATAATAAAAGCACTGGGGGAATAAATCTCTAGATTTTAAGTAGACTCCATTCAATTAATAGCGATAATGGGGCTTAATAAAACTCAAGCGTTAAAACAGCTCAATCAGCTGACAGATCGATTGATGCGAGATCATAAACCGGATTAATTGACGAATTGATTCATTGATTTAGGATCATGAACTGGTACAACATTAATGATTACTGTGGCAGAGAGCGGACCCACTCATAATTAGGCCTGTTTAAAATGAAACAATTTTTTAAATAGTTTCTCTGATTATGATGATAACATCTCTTATAAACTAGCATCCATAAAAGACAAAAATGCTTTACTAAAATCTCAATTTTAGGAGATGATGAATGGAGAAGTATTGAATTAAAAGGTCGAGATAGAGACCACTGGCGAAATCTAACTGAGCCCTTTTGCGTCAATAGGCGTAAGAGGTGATAATGATGATGCAGAACTACTATATTGTTTAAACAGATCATGCATTTCAACAGACTTCAAAACGCTTAACTAAAGAACTCTTACTCAGATTGATTGACTCAAAAATATCTGGCGACACAAATACTAGGTTCAGTCACACTGACCTAATATGTAACGACTAAACTTCTTCAGTCTACCTCGCATCAAATTTCAATTCTCATCCATAAGGAAATTCAAATTAATAACAATTTGTCCAAACTAAGCCATTTTTTCCTCCGCAGGATGCGATTCCAAAGAAAAGACCTGTTCAAAATAATTTTTTTTAAAGGCCGCTCATGAATGGCAGAGGCAAGGGAGAGTGACATTGCCCTAGCAATTAGGACAATGCCTGGAGACTGACCATATATCCTATGATCAGCACCAAAGCCCCCTATCCACCACCATTAGGACCACGGAGGACCAAGTAATGGCTGCTGATGACACAGCAGGTAGACTTATAGGCTACCCCCAAACACCCCATCCTTAGCTTACAATGATGGTGAGGTTGCAGACACTAAAGGAACTAACGAGGTTGAGCGGGACTTGAACCCCGTCTAGCAATCACCAGGCAGAGACGTTACCAATAATGCAACATTCATATTTCATTCTGCTGAACTGTGTTCCAAACCGGAAGAGACGCTGCTGGAGGGTCGTGAACCCCTTCGAGTAAGAAATGTTGAGAACTATTTTGGTTATAGCACCGGTTAGTTTGTTGGCCTAGGACGTGCTGATGTACGGTTGGCTTCATTAATTCCAGTACACTTTACGGGACGATAGAGGCTTTGACGTCTGAGAGTTGTACATTGTATCAGCTAACACTGTGTTTAGCAAATGAGAAACTGTTAGCAACGTTCCTGTTAAACTAGGTGTTTTAACAGACTGATTGATTGATTATGAGTTACCTGACATCCTGTTTTAACAGAACACTGTTTGCAATAAAGGTGCAAAAGGCAATAAGGTAGAACAAACTGTCTCAAGAAAAAAATATAAAAAATATACGTTTTTTTTTTTTTTTTAATGCAAAATGCCAATGGAAAATTGTTCTAGCCTAAGTCCTAAAATCATTAAACACACGTCTTGGAAGTAACCCCCCCCCCCCCCCAAAAAAAAGGGTAAGGCTGACGCCTAACTCCAAAAAATAAGGAAGTGTATCCTTCAGAAAAAAACTACAAATAAAGAAAAAAAAATCATTATACATACAAACACCAAATGAGTCAGTCCTTCCTTGTTCAAGGCATCAATCTTAAATCATACTTCGGACACCGCCCTTAAAGCGGGGTTTACACGGTCGAACTGTTCGTCGAACCCGGTTGTCGAACCTACTAGTCAAACGGTTCGAAGAGGTGGAGTCAGTCACAAATGCATAAGGGTTGTGGACAATGAAGTCCCGCCCACAAAAGTCAGGCTTGACCTGACTTTCTTCGACCCGTTAAACGAACGTGTTCGACAACCAAATACCCCATTCACACGTTCGAACATCACTTCGAACACTTGTTTGTCAAACCGCGTTCGACAGTGTAAACCCCCGCTTAAGAAGTGGAGTCAGTCACAAATGCATAAGAGGAGTGGACAGTGAAGCCTCGCCCACCAAAGTCAAGCGAGAACAGACTCTTCGAGCTCTTCGATGAACGTGTTCGACAACCAAATACCCCGTTCAAACGTTCGAACATCACTCCAAACACTTGTTTGTCAAACCCTGCTTAAGAAACAATAAAAAAAATGCATTTATATTCCGCAGAAAGCCAACTTATACCTCTTTCCAATCCCTACTTGTCATAAACATCCCCAAACCAGGAAGGACGTGTTCCTGTAATCTAATCCCCACAGACGTTTCTTCGTAATGTTTTAAGAAACGGTTGGAGAAACAAGTAGAGAGAGATTTAAGTCATTCAACTACATATAACAGAGAGAGAGAGAGAGAGAGAGAGAGAGAGAGAGAGAGAGAGAGAGAGAGAAGAGAGATATTACCCTCTTTGATATCTTGTAATATCCAGGTTTAACGTTTAAGTAACATGGGAAGGGGGGAGGGTAAATAATGGTTGCATATGATAAATTATACTTTAAACACAAAACATCTAATTACTAAACTCAGCCTCTTAAAGATGAATGCTTTAACAGTTACTTCTGGTTAACAGTTAATTTTGTTAATCATTAAAGAAAATTATGTTGGTTAGAATTAAGCATTGGCTATCACCAAAGGAAGGTATTAATTCATTTTTTTTTTTGTTTTGTCTAATTTCAAGGAAGACCCACAAGCTTGACATAACTCTTTGACCAATAATTTTATAAACTTTCATGTTAAAACTTTTATAAACTTTCATGTTAAAAATATGAACAGTTTGAGGTCGATTCTATTTAAAAGCGTGTTTAAAGGTCAATCATGAGTGGCAGAGGTAAGTGACAAGATAGTATACCAGAGACCAACTATATATATATATAATCAGTGTCCAAACACTCTCTACCTATGCTAGGACCAGGGAGGGCCAAAAATGGTTGATGATAACTCTACAGCTAGGCCTATAAGCTCCCCTAACCCTCCATGCCTACCTCACAAGGACGGCAAGGTTGCGCTCACTACCAAAAATTATGGGGCTTGAGCTGGGCTCAAACTAGATATTAAAACTTGCAACAAATGATTTTATGTTGAACATGTTGAGGTAATTCTTTCTTCAGTTTATATGACCGATCTATTTTAACGTGTTAAATCATCTGGAAATATTTTATATTTTTAATTATTTACTTCTTATATATAGTTCATTTATTTCCTATTTCCTTTCCTAACTGGACTATTATCCCTACGGGAGCCCTTGAACTTAAAGCCTACTTAGTTTCTAACTAGGGTTGCAGCTTAGCTAAAAATAATAATAATAATAATAATAATAATAATAATAATAATAATAATAATAATAATAATTAGTAATGATAATACTACTACTACTACTACTACTAATAATAATAATAGTAACAATATTAATAACTACTACTACTAATAATAATAATAATACTAACAATAATAATAGTAACAATAATAATAATAATAATAATAATAATAATAACAACAACAACAATAAAAATAACACCAGTAACAATAACAATACTACTACTACTACTACTACTACTACTACTACTACTACTACTAATAATAATAATAATAATAATAATAATAATAATAATAAGGGCATAAACTGGGACAATTCCAACATGCTACCACCGTGTGAGACAATTCAACACCCATCCATCGCTCCAATCTGACTAATATCTAAAACTGAATTGAGTAAAGGTCACTCGATTGTTAGTCAACATTGTGGGCCAGCTTAAACCCAGGAGATAACTAGACACGTGAATGAACAGTGCTCAGTCAAACTGTACACATCTCATATGAAGACTCGGTATCTCGACAAGTCCTACACTCATCCCACTTATGTGAAATTAATCATTCTCTCTCTCTCTCTCTCTCTCTCTCTCTCTCTCTCTCTCTCTCTCTCTCTCTCTCTCTCTCTCTCTCTCTCTCTCTCAGTCCAGAGGTAACATACAAACTGAAAATGAAGAGATACACCAGTCAATGTGGTAATTTCTTTACATACAAAATAGCAAATACATGGAACGGATTTTCAGCTGATGTAGTGAACAGTATACAAAATAGCAAATATATGGAACAGACTTCCAGATGATGTAGTGAACAGTATATATACAAAATCACAAATACATGGAACGGACTTCCAGATGATGTAGTGAACAGTATACAAAAGAGCAAATACATGGAACGGACTTCCAGATGATGTAGTGAATAGTATACAAAAGAGCAAATACATGGAACAGGCTTCCAGATGATGATGTGAACAGTATACAAAATAGCAAATACACGGAACAGACTTCCAGATGATGATGTGAACAGTATACAAAATCGCAAATACATGGAACGGACTTCCAGATGATGTAGTGAACAGTAAGACACTATATGAAATCAAGAATAAGTTAGGCCTGATCATAAAAAGGCTCTATTCCAAATAGGATTTAATAGAGTCTCTCCTCTCTCTCTCTCTCTCTCTCTCTCTCTCTCTCTCTCTCTCTCTCTCTCTCTCTCTCTCTCTCTCTCTCTCTTCCCCCCATGTTATCACGAGAGAAAGTCCCCAAACTATAGGGGTCGAAGAAATGATAAAGGATAATTCTTAGGTAACCTTAGAACCTAAAGAACCCAATATTACTTAGAGTCGAGTGAGGACGACACAGTTCTAAGAGTCGAGGATTATTGTTACCAAGTGCTCGAGGCTTAACAAGGCAGGTCGACTATAGGTAGCTCCAATGGCGAAAGGGGGTCTACAGTAGTTTCAATCGATGGAAATTGCGGATTAGTTCTATGGAGCGAACACTTTCTCTGCTCCTCGTGTAGTAGTAGTAGTAGTAGTAGTAGTAGTAGTAGTAGTAGTAGTAGTAGTAGTAGTAGTAGTAGTAAGCAATAACATGTAACTTACGTGGATCACTACGATTAATATTGTATGCATGTGTACAGATTCGTCTAAATATTTACCTGTCATATTTGACGGTTCGCGTACACTAGTGTGTAATAATGAACATACGACTACCGAAGCAAAATGGAAGGCAAACCCAACTACCAAACCAAAGAGTAGAAGTAAAGTACACTCCCGAAAAATAAAGTTAAAGTACATCGTAATAAAAAAAACTAACAAACTGAGTTAACAAATATCTAAAAGAAACCAAAACTAAACAAAACAAAGAAACAGAGCAATGACTCATCCGTTGCAACATTTTATTAATAGTTACTTATCAATCACTAAATAGATAATGTTACAAGAAAAAAGGCCAGAATGTTTAGGAGACTGAAAAGGGTGGGTACATCTACATGTAAACACTGCACACGATTCATAAGATTCATTTTCATTAAAGTATACTGACACGAATGGCAAAAACCATAGCAAATTGAAAATTTAAGGCAGAAAATGTCCCTTAATAACAGAGAGAGAGAGAGAGAGAGAGAGAGAGAGAGAGAGAGAGAGAGAGAGAGAGAGAGAGAGAGAGAGAGAGAGAGAGAGAAGCTTTTTTTAGCACACCAAATCTACTTTCTCTTCCTCTTGTTTTGTTCAAGTTTTTATAGTTTATATAGGAAATATTTACTTTAATGTTGTCACTGTTGCTAAAATATTGTATTTTTCCTTGATTCCTTTCATCACTGGGCTATTTTCCTTGTTAGAGCTCCTGGGCTTGAAGCTTTCTGCTTTTCCAACTAGGGTTGTAGCTTAGCAAGTAGTAGTCATAATAATAATAATAATAATAATACGGAAATTATAATTTTTTGTATATTTCTAAAAAAGTGATTGTGGCCCGCTTAGGTTAGAAAAGTGTAGTTTACGATCATTCTCCTGCTTCAACTATATGAAGAAAGTAGAAACCGGTTAATATGGACGATATTCTTATATAAGACAAAAAAAAAAAAAAAAAAAAAAAAACAGGTTTCAGTATACAAGGAATAAACTGAAATGTGATCTTGAGCCACCCTCTTGGCTCACAGGCGTTACATGGCACCTGTTTTAAGAACAGAAAAGGGATAAATACATTTTAAAAATAAATAGTGTTATAAATGCACATAAATAGAGATATAAGCCATTCTATCTTATTTATCTTCATGTTATTTTGATGATTTTATAGTTTATATATTTAAGATTTTTTTTAAATGTCATTGTAAATAAACTTCCCTTGTAGTTTATTTTAGTTCCTTTCCTCACTGGGCTATTTTCCCGTGTTGGAGACCTTGGGCTTATAGCATCTTGCTTTTCCAAATAGGGTTGTAGCTTACCTTCTAATAATAATAATAATAATAATAATAATGATAATAATAAGTAAGCTTATTAAAAGATGATATTTACTGATAGGGAATAGTGACGAGAAGTTCAAGAAACTAATAAAAGAACCTATAAAGATAAGTGAAAAAGGAAAAGTTAATTGTAAATATAAGATTCAGGATTTGAGAGTAAATGGGGAAACAAAAATGAAACGACGTATTTTATCGGGAGGAATTTGGAATTAGGAATTTATTTTGGAATTTCTAATACATATATTCTTCAAATTACTATTGCTTAAAACAATAACTCTAAAAGACTTATCTAATTTATGAATACCTTTTAAATGTTTTTGAAGAGGTAAAATAAGAATGTTTTTTACATATCAAAATCAGTTTTAGAAGCAGTTTCATATAAGAGTTTACCTTACTTTAAATAAAGCTTTAATAATAAAATTTACAAGGTATTGTTAACTATTCCTAACCCCCCCCCCCCCCGATCTTTCCAAGCTCTGTTTCTTCTCTTTTCATTTTTTCTTTCATGACTTTCATGTATATTTTATGCTCCTCACGCGCATGCTTTCGTGATTTATATGCATATATGTGCATACAAACATACATATGTGCACGTATGTATATATATATATATATATATATATATATATATATATATATATATATATATATATATATATATATATATATATAATATATTTATATATATAATATACATATATATGATATATATATATACATATATAATATATATATATATATATATATATATATATATATATATATATATATATATACATATATATATATATATATATATATATATATATATATATATATATATATATATATATGCATATTACTATTATTATTATCATAATTATTATTATTACTTGCTAAGCTACAACCCTCGCTGGAAAAGCAGGATGCTATAAGCCCAGGGGCTCGAACAGGGAAAATAGCCCAGTGAGGAAACGAAACAAGGAAAAATAAAAATCAAGGAAGGGTAACAACTTTAAAATAAATATCTCCAATATAAACTATGATATCTTGAACAAAACAAGAAGAGAAACAAGACAGAACAGCGTGCCCGAGTGTACCCTCAAGCAAGAGAACTCTACCCCATGACAGAGGAAGACCATGGTACAGAGGCTATGGCACTACCCAAGACTAGAGAACAATGGTTTGATTTTGGAGTGTCCTTCTCCTAGAGGAGCTGCTTACCATAGCTAAAGAGTCTCTTCTAGTCTTACCCAGAGGAAAGTGGCCACTGAACAATTACGGTGCACTAGTTAACCCCTTGATAGAAGAAGAATTGCTTGGTAATCTCAGTGTTGTCAGGTGTATGAGGACACAGGAGAATGTGTAAAGAATAGGCTAGATTATTCGCTGTGTGTGTGTGTGTGTGTGTGTGTGTGTGTGTGTGTAGGAAAAAGGAAAATGACCCGTAACCAGAGAGAAGGATCCAATGTAGTACTGCCTGGCCAGTCAAAAGACCCCATAACTCTCTAGCGGTAGTATCTCATCGGGTGGCTGGTGCCCTGGCCAACGTACTATCTATCTATCTATATCTATATCTATATCTATATATATATATATATATATATATATATATAAAACCGAGGCTTTTTAAGTCAGAGAGAGAGAGAGAGAGAGAGAGAGAGAGAGAGAGAGAGAGAGAGAGAGAGAGAGAGAGAGAGAGAATATGAAAATGACATATCACCAGACATCAAAAGCCTTTTTGCTTCCCAGTCTATAAGACATGAAAACATAAATTATCTCGATCACCTCAGAAGCCGACGAGGCACGTTCAACGAACGAGATAAAATCAGATTTAGTGAAATTATTCAAATGTCTCGGTTTTATGTATAAAATGACGATTTAAATTTGCAACCTCTAGCGTATTTAGACTTTACTTTATGCGTCTCATTTGCAAAAAAATAGAACGCAAAATAAAATGTTAAATCTCAAGTTACTCTTAATGGATAGAAAAAGTACACGTGTGCACACATATTGATGGGTAAATATATACATACATACTTATATTCATATTTCGCTTATTTACTTCCTTATTTCCTTTCCTCACTTCACTGGGCTATTTTTAGCTTTGGAGTCCTTGGGTATCAGCATCTTGCTTTTACAACTAGGGTTCTAGCTTAGCTAATAATAATAATAATAATAATAATAATAATACGTGTACAGTATGTGTATAAAATGTATATGCATATACAAAACAATCGCACACATATTTACATAAATTTAAATGCATATCATACACACAAATATATGCTATAATACAAATAACAACAAATACAGACATTACTGGTCCATTATACGACAAATGATCCAGACATGTAAGTCCCTGTTTTCATAAACACGCTGGCCCGGCAGACTGGTAATGTGTGTCTATGTATGTATGTATGTATGTATGTATGTATGTATGTATGATAATTTTTTTTCGCACATTTAGACGTGTTTTTTTTTTCATATTCAAATAAGCCATATATATTTTTTATGCATTAATGTCTGGATTCTCTTAACGACCTCGGGATCAGAGCCCCAGGCGAAATCACACAGAGCCAAGAGCTTGTGGCCGGCCGGGAGACGAACCCTGGTCCAGCAAACTTGTAGAGACAGTGACTACCACTTGGCCACGAAGAAAAGAATCCAGGCATTAATTTAGAAAAAAACATATATGGCTTATTTGAATATATATATATATATATATATATATATATATATATATATATATATATATATATATATATATATATATATATATATATATATATACGGTTACTTGTACAGCTATTATTATCATTATCATTATTATTATTATTATTATTATTATTATTATTATTATTATTATTATTATGGAGGTTATGTTTTCGCCACTGTTTGTCCGTTTGTTTGTGAATCAGTTCAATCCGTAGATATTAAAAAATTTCTTACTTTCAGCGAATATTTTGTTAAAATGCACTGACATGAGTCTCTCTTCATAGTATCTTTTTACGTTGTTATCGATCTTAAGATATTTCATATTCTTTATTAATTACTTCTCATATATAGTTTATCTATTCACTTATTTCGTATCCTCACTGGGCTATTTTTCCCTGTTGGAGCCTTTGGGATTATAGTGTCCAGCTTTTCCAATTAAGGTTGCAGCTTTGCTGCTGCTGCTGCTGCTGCTGCTACTACTACTACTACTACAATAATAATAATAATAATAATAATAACAACAACAATAACAATTTGATGGGAACTCAGTGCACAGATCTCCGCCACGGCAGCTTATTTCTCGAGCTTGACCTCTGACCTAGGACTTTCAAAATTGAATCACTTCCACGTCTTAACATAAACAATCCATGAAACTTTCATTACTCTCTGAGTAAAATTGTGGCCAGGAAGTTGTTCACAAATAAACAGACAAACAGGGGGCGAAAACATAACCTCCTCCAAAATTCGTTGGCGGAGGTAAAAAAAAAAAAAAAAAAAAAAAAAAAAAAAAAAAAAAAAAAAAAAACATAAGGAGATACTATTGCATGTAACAGGAAACGTAAAAGGACAATCTTAACATCCTTATCGTTTAAAAAAATATACTAACACTTTAAAGAACTGAATATTCCGCTATTTTATTGAAAAGGTATAATAATATGTGGAAAAAAAAAAAAAAAAAAAAAAAAAAAAAAAAAAAAAAAAAAAAAAAAAAAAAAAACGGTAAAAATCCTTTTTTTTTTTTTAATCTTTAACACAGTTTTAAACACAGGTGCTTATAAGATGTCTACAAAAACATTACATGATTCAAACATTGAAATACTGTAATTTGTCAAATACCCAGAGAAAATTTGGCTTATAATTTAATAGACTAGTTAATTCATCGGAGTGATTTTTTCTAATTCATCAAAGACAAGATAACTTTGAAGGAGGGCACTCCCAAATCAAACCATTGTTCTCCGGTCTATGGTTGTGCCATAGCCTCTGTACCATAGCCCCTGTCTTGGATTAGAGTTCTCTTGCTTGGGGGTACACTCGGGCATGCTGTTCTATCTTATTTCTCTCTCTCTCTCTCTCTTTTTTTTTTTTTGAAGTTTTAACAATTTATATGTGAGGGACCTAATTCAATGTTATTGTTGATCTTGCAAAATTTTATTATGATTGTTTATTCTTCTCTTGTAGTTTTATATATTTCCTTGTTTCCTTTACTCAGTGGACTATTCTTCCTTGTTGGAATCCTTGGTCTTATAGCATCTTGCTTTTCGAGCTACGGTATATCTAGATAATAATAATAATAATATAATAATAATAATAATAAAAATACGCGATTACAATGACCTTAAAAAGCAAAAGTTTCTTTTATAAATAACTTCAACACTTTCATTGACCTCATCAGCTATTTCAAAAAGCAACGTGACTCATCAACTTCTTTAAAAAAAAACAATTCAAAGTCGACTATACCATATCACAAATCACAAGGACTATTGAATACAACTTTCTTTCATAATGACCTAAAATCAACTATAACAAACGACGAACCAATTAACTTCATTAAATGAGTTATAAATGCAACATATATCTATATATATCAACGAAGGAAGCTACTGACATTGAGCAACCAGTTAATTCCATAAGGACCAACCTAATTATCATTATCATTATTATTAATACTTGTTAAGCTACAATCCTAATTGGAAAACCAGAATGCTCTAAGCCCAGGGATTCCAACAGGGAAAAGAGACCAGTGAGGAAAGGAAACAATATAAAAAATAAAATATTTTAAGTACAGTATCAACATTAAAATAAATATTTCCTAAATAAACTATAATACCTTTAACCAAAGAAGAGGATGAGAAATAAGATAGAATAGTGTGCCCGAGTGTACCCTCAAGCAAGGGAACTCTAACCCAAGACAGTGGAAGACCATGGTACAGAGGCTATGGCACCACCCGTAGGCTAGAGAACAATGGTTTGATTTTGAGTGTCATCCTCGTAAAAGAGCTACTTACCATAGCTAAAAAGTCTCTTCTACCCTTACCAAGAGGAAAGTGCCTACTGAACAATTACAGTGCAGTAGTTAACCCCTTGGGTGAAGAAAAATTGTTTGGTAATCTCAGTGTTGTCAGATGTACGAGGACACAGGAGAATCTGTAAAGAATAGGCCAGACTATTCGGTGTAAGTGTAGACAAAGGGAAAATGAACCGTAAACAGAGAGAAGAATCCAATGTAGTACTGTCTGGCCAGTCAAAGGACCCCCTAACTCTCTAGCGGTGGTATCTCAACGGGTGGCTGGTGTATAATGTTTTAGGCCACACCATTAGCCTAAGTATAATCTAGGTCAGTGAACCCAACAGCGGTAATCAAAATACCAATATATCTATTAACGACTGGACTAAAGTATTTAGAGAACATGTTCAAGGCTTATTACTGAATTAATAGCATTTCATAAAGGTTAAATCAGGTAATTTCTGGATGATCGAATCGGACCTTAAGATTTAAATCGCCCAACAACCCCCCCCCCCAAAAAAAAAAAAAAAAAAAAAATAACATACTGCCAAGAGTCCTTCAAATGCAAAACTTTAAAAACTAAAGTTACAAATGATAAATTTAAAAAGTTTATAAAAAGTAGCCGTATAACCATGGAGAAAATGTGAATATCAATTTATCAAGCGATAACAATGCCAGAAAATCTTCATGTCACAAACTAATCTAACAATAAGAGTTATGAACGAATGACGTCATGAAGAAGATAACCTGATAAGAAAATCAAAAATTCCATGCAGCTATAATAGCGAGATTGACATTTCAATGCACATACAGATACATAAATCCATTTACATGTGAGTATAGGGTATGTGGAAATGCATGTACACATTTTTCTATGAATACACTTAGAAAATGAAGTTTGTATGTTCCATCCATAGATGATATTTTTTGTTTATTTCCAACATACTGCTAGTTACAATGCATGTTGCATCCATAGATGGTATTTATTGTTTTTGTTTATTTCCATCATACTGTTGGTTACAATAAGCGTTACACGAGGCATTTTCTGTATTAAACACATTCTATGCTATTTGTGATAATCTAAAGAAAACAAAAAAAAAAAGAGTAAGCAAAATATTACCAAATAACAAAGGTAAAAAAGATTCTAGATTAATCGCAAATAATATAGAACGTGTTTACTAAAACAGATGCCTCGTGGAACGAATATTGTAACCAGCTATATGATGGAAATAAGCAAAAATCCCATCTACGGGTGGAATACACGAACTTCAGAAGTGTATTCATAGACACATGTGTACATTTATTTCCCCAAACCCTGTACTCTCACGTAAATGGATTTATGTATGTGTGCGCATTGAAATCAAGTATTCATACTAAGTCTGCATGCAGGTATTTATGCATATACTTCTTTCAAACACTTCTCAAATAAAAATAAACATGAAGGATAAAACGCTACGAATTTCTTGCAATTTGTCTTATAATTAAATATTTTGATTCAAATACAATTGAGATATTTGTACTCTTTACAACTCCTGCCAACACTAAAACATACTTCAGTTAATTTAATTGAGTGAAATTCGCGAAAAAGATGAGGAAAATCCACATTATTTAATGTTGTTACTGGTCTTAAAATATTTCATTTTGATTATTTACTATGTATTTTTTTTTCCTTTCCTCACTGGGCTATTTTCCCCTGATGGATCCCTTGGCCTTATAGTATCTTGCTTTCCAATTAGGGTTATAGCATAGCTCGTACTACTACTACTACTACTACTACTAATAGTAATAATAATAATAATAATAATAATAATAATAATAATAATAATAATATACTTAAGAGATGAACACTATTCGGTAAAACGTAAGACGCCAAGAACCACCTTAAATATGCATAAATAACTATTAAATAAAATCTATCAAATAGGAAAATAAAATAAACCAGAACTTTCCACTTATAATGTGTAAAAATCAATAAAAATAATCAAATATTTGAAAATATTGAAACTCGGGACCAGGTCGGGAGAATGCCCGAGTAGCTGGAGTTTGGCTTCAGATTGCTGGGGTAGTGCCACACGAGCCGGGGAAGTGCCCCAAGAGACCGGGTTGGTGGTGCCCCGGTTATTCGCAATTCAGCGGGGAAGTACCCAAGCGACTGGGTTGGTGGTCCCCCCGGTTATCCACGGGGAAGCTGGATCGCTGGTAAGGAGAAAATGTCGACCCAACCCATCCATCGCTTAATTGGAGTGTCCCGGGGGCATTACATCCTTACATAGAAGTACAGCATGTTGCAAACCTTGCTCTGAACACCACTTCCCAGAATGCAGCCACACACATATGCACGCACATACTTGAAAAACGAGGAGGAAACGATTTGGGTGAGATCTTATCTTTGCGAGCGTAAAGACCAGCGGGTTAACGCAGAGAGAGAGAGAGAGAGAGAGAGAGAGAGAGAGAGAGAGAGAGAGAGAGAGAGAGAGAGAGAGAGAGAGAGAGAGAGCATGCATCTGAAAGAACTTTTTAAGACAATTTATAATTACGAAAAATTCAATATCACAGAGCTTTTCAAGATAATTTTTCAATTTCTTTCAGTGAAAAGAAAACGAACTAGGAGAAATAAAATATTTGATGTAAGTAAACAAGACAAAACACAGTAAACAAAAGCTGAATGCTTTACGACCCACACCTATAACCAAACAAAAGCACGCAATAGAAATACCAAGAATAAAATGGATGAAAAAAACTTTCTAAACCAACTTGAACAAAGAGAGCACACGCACTCAAAACATTTTACTAACAACAAAGAACCAAATCATAAAAAATACTTTAAAAAGTACTTGAACAAAAAATAGTCGATAAAAATATCATAGTTTGGATGAAATTTAAGTAGCTCAAAAAAAAAATTACCTTAAAAAGATAAATCAACTATTGCTTTTCCAAAGCAGCTGATCATCTTCAAAACTCAATAAACAATAATTGGTTTGTAGTATGTAGCAATTCAAATTACCTTATCTCAAAGATCCAGGCAAGAATTTCAACAAGAATATTACACGTAAATTTTCAGTATACATTAAACTTTAAAAGTTAATCTAGACTTTTTTTTTTGTAACAGTCCCCAGCACTGGAATAATTATGTGATTGCTTAAAATGTATATTAGAAGAATCTTTCATAAACATTGCACTAAAAATCGACGACATACGTATATGAGGACACCCCCCCCCCCAGAAAAAAAATGATCCAACAAGAAACGCAATGATCTGTACTTGTTTGCATTTCAATATTTTCAAACTTCTAACACGTCCCTTGATCCATCTTATGCTTACATGTCATTGTCTGGTAATTATTCAAAAGACGTAACCATTTATTATGGCTTAAAGGACACTCATGAATGGCAAAGGCAAGGAACAGTGACATTGCCCTATCAAGCGGGACAATGCCCTAGAGACTGACCATATATACATATGATCAACACCCAAGCCCCCTCTCCACCTAAGCTAAGACAAAGAAGGGCCAGGAAATGGCTGCTGATGATTCACCAGGTAGACCTATAAGCTCCCCCAAAACACACCATCCTTACCTCATAAGGATAATAATGGCAAAGGCAAGGAACAGTGACATTACCCTATCAAGCGGGACAATGCCCTACAGACTGACCATATATACATATGATCAGCACCCAAGGCCCCTCTCCACCAAATCTAAGACCAAGAAGGGCCAGGAAATGGCTGCTGATGTCTCAGCAGGTAGACCTATAAGCTCCCCTAAACAACCCATCCTTACCTCACAAGGATGATGAGGTTGCAGCGATTAAAGGAACTAACAAGTTTGAGCGGGACTTGACCCCCGGTCTGGCGATCATCAAGCAGAAACGTTACCAACAGGCCACCAGTAATTATAATAATTCAAGCTTTTATCCTTCTATTTAACAGGAATCCTTGTACATTAAATAATCCCAAATTTTCACTTTGGCGAAATTTCTGGTCATCAATTTCGTATTAATCCGGCTCCAATAACACTTAAATTGGATTTTATATGTAGGATTTAACCAAGACAGTCCAATTCTGGGACCGGGAAGGCCCTTCAACATTGAATAAGGGGGAGGGCGGAATTGAAGGTAAACTACTAAGACCAGTTATCATTATTATTATTATTATCATTATTATTATCATCATCCCTGTAAGGAACATGAAATGCACTACCCCCTTCCTACTCTAAGCATCCCTTAACCCATACCTCTTAAACGTTCTTTTATTATTCATTTTAACATTCATTCTATAATAATATTACCACAACCTTACACGTCCTTTTATTCTTCCTCTTAAGTCATTCTATAATGTTCTACAACCTTACACGTCATTTTATTCTTCCTTTTAACAGTTATTCTATAATGTTAACATTCAACAACCTTACACGTCATTTTATTCTTCCTTTTAACAGTTATTCTATAATGTTAATATTCAACAACCTTACACGTCATTTTATTCTTCCTTTTAACAGTTATTCTATAATATTAACATCACAGCAGTTTTGTCTATTTCTCCTTTTTCCGTCATTCTATTTCATTGTTCCTTTGCCCAGCATCGTCAGATGGACCGAAGTAACACTATTCGCCACTGGGGCGGGAGGCGCTTTAAAATAGCCAGAGGACAACAAAGAGCTTGGGACCAAAATAGGGAGTGAACGTACAAACGAACTTATGAGAAATAAAACTTGTTGCTAAGGGTGACAATGCCTCTAAGAAAAAACAAAATAAGAGAAATTTTTGGCACACAGGCGTGTAGCCGGACGGGGCCAGCCGGGCCCATTGCTCAAGATGTTGTTCGTCACTGGCCCACTCTGCCAAATACCTGAATTGTGCTTTTGAAGATAGTGGAAAAATAATACAAGAGGACATAAGACAAAAAGAAATATAAACAATGAAAGGGAAAATTGTAAACAAGAAGAGAACAGCAAATAGGGTAAAAACATGTTGAGCAACAATTTCGAAAAAGGATTCTTGATCAATCATCCTATATCTGTAAATAGATGGTCCAACCTGACAAATACCTGATTATAATTTAAAATTTACTTTGCACATATGAAGATAGTGGAAAAATAATACAAGAGGACATAAGACAAAAAGAAATATAAACAATGAAAGGGAAAACTGTAAACAAGAACAGAACAGCGAAAAGGATAAAAACATCTATTGAGCAACAATTTCGAAAAAGAATTCTTGATCAATCATCCTATATCTGTAAATAGATGGTCCAACCTGACAAATACCTGAATAAAATTTCAAATTTACTTTGCACATATGAAGATAGTAGAAAATATATGCCATAGAACATACCACAAAAACAAATATCAGCAATGAAAGGGAAAACTGTAAACAAGATCAGAACAGCGAAAAGGCTAAAAGCATCTGTTGAGCAACAATTTCGAAAACGAATTCTTGATCAATAATCCTCTATCTGTCAATAGATGGCGTTCAAAAACAACTTCGTCGAGAGCTTCCGAAGTAAACAGGTTTTCTCAATAGACCCAAAACCTCAACAGGGGATAATTATTCGACTGCCAAAATGGCTGAGATTCAACCACACTACGGCACTTGTTTAGTTATATTTTCGTCTCCACAGAACTCTTCCACCAACACTGGGCTACTGCAAAACTTGCTCGAGCCAGTATCAGCTAGAACTATTATAAAAACCTAATATTATTTTCTGCTTTCTTCGTCAATTCTTTTTTATAATCTATCAACATGTAACACTTAAATCGTACATTACTTAGATTAGAATTTCCTTAGTTGTTTTTTTTTTCTTCTTTTTACTTAAGGACT